>NW_017671309.1:84220-298242 GCF_001879085.1 Nicotiana attenuata | reverse complement strand
ATTCATTCGTGAAGGTACTCCTAATGGGTTAAAGACCATATCAACGGATCTTCCATCTTGTAAATAAGGCATATCTTGTCTAGGCAAAATTTTGGAAATGATACCTTTATTTCCGTGTCTTCCAGCTACTTTATCGCCTACTTTGATTTCACGTTTCTGTAAAATATATACACGAATCGTTTCGGGATTATAACTAGAACCACCCCTTTTCTGGATCCACCTCACATCAATAACCCGACCCCTGCCACCTATAGGTAGTTTTAGACAAGTTTCTTTTGAAGTAGATACCTGAATACCAAGTATAGCTCGTAACAATCTATCTTCCGGGGCATACGACGATTCTTTCACGACCTGGGGTGTTAATTTACCTACTAAAATATCACCCGTCTCTACCCAAGATCCCAGCATCACAATTCCATTTTTATCTAAATTGCGGAGTAAATGGGCTTCTAAATGCGGTATTTCATTAGTTACTTTTTCAGGGCCTTGGCTTGTCACATGAGTCTGAATTTCATATTTCCGTATGTGAAAAGAAGTATAAATATCTTCATTTATGTCTACCTTCCGGGCCTAGACCTTCTTGGCCCCAGCATGAGCCTTGATGAAAGAATCTGCGAGTATTTCGAATGAATCAATTGAGTGTTTGGGTAAAAGTGAATACCCTGTCAAGGCCCCCCCTTGTGAGGGTTCCCTGANGGTAAGTGGCTTGTCTAACCTTGTGTAGGGGACTTTCCCCTTAGGATATGATGTTTGGTAATTGAATGCCCTGTACGTGAGGTGACGAGCGCGTACTTGAGCTAATTGTTGAAAATCCGGTTTTACTTAAATATTTAGATTGAGTTTCTTTCTTACCTGCTTTATTCTATTTGCAATTATAGCCTGTATTAGTTTAGAAAAGCATGCTTAGCTGATCTAAATTGCCTACTTGCTTAAGTTTCCTTAGTTGTACTACGTGAAGCATGTTAGGCTAGAACTATCTGTTGCCTTGTATTTCTTTGAACTTCATTGCTGGATATCTTCTTGTTGTGGCTGCGTATTTACATTGGGACTACGGATGTGGGATTCCGGTAGCTCCCTCCCCCCCCTCCCCCTTGTTTGTTTACTTTGGGACTACGGGTTAGATTCCCGGTAGATCCCCCTGCATATTTACTTTGGGACTGTTCGATTCCCGATAGATCCCCTTGCACATTGATAGTTGGATTACGGGACGGTATCCCGGGAGATCCTTCGGATATACACATATGATGGACTACAGGACGATATCCCGGGAGATCCACTGGATAGTTGAGAAAAGGACTACAGGACGGTATCCTGTGAGATCCTCATTATTACCATGGGTATTGAGCTGTACATATTCCGTGTTTACTCCGATCTCTGTGTATTTGTTATTGCCTCGTTTAACCTGTCTTATTCACTGTTGTACTCATTATTGCTGCCTGTTTTCATACTGTTAATTCATATTATATTGTCTAACCTCAGTAGGGCCCTGACCTTCCTCGTCACTACCCGACCGAGGTTAGGCTTGGCACTTACTGAGTACTGTTGTGGTGTACTCATGCCCCTTCTGCGCATGTTTTTCATGTGCAGATCCAGGTTCCTCCACCCAGATATATCATCCTCGAGGCGGAGAGATCTAGCAGAGACTTCGACGTACATCTACCGCATCCGCAGACCAAGGAGTCTCTATCTTATTCTAGCTTTAGCAGATATCCTTCCTTCTTACTGTTGTTTTAGACATTCTGGAGTTAGAGTAGTGTACTCATTCTGTTAGCTTGTGTTCCCGTGAGTTTCCGGGTTTTGGGATGATATTGTAGACTTCTGTGTTTTGGGATTGTATATGCCAAGTGGCATCTATACACCGTATTTTCTTTTAACTGTTCAAGTTGAATTACTATTTCCCGCAAGTTGTTTTGTTTTCCGCATTTTAGGCTTACCTAGTTGTAGAGACTAGGCGCCATCACGACATGTTCACGGTGGGTGAACTGGGGTCGTGACAAGTTGGTATCAGAGCTCTTGGTTCATAGGAGTCACGGAACACAGGCCAGTTTATTAGAGTCTCGCTGATCGGTACGGAGACGTCTCTACTTATCTACGGGAGGCTATGTAACTGTTAGGAAAATTCCACTTCATTTGATTTCCTTGTCGTGCGAGATTTTGACATCACAACTAAACTTCTGTCTTTCTATTCTCTCACAGACGCGCTACCCGAGAGGATCAGGCACCCGCGCCCCCTACCGCAGCCGTCATAGGCCGGGGTAGAGGCCGAGGACGCGCTTGTGGTGCAGCCAGAGCACCCGCGTGAGCTGCCGCCGAGGTACCGCCACCAGTACCAGCCGGAGTCCAAACATCCGATACGACTGCCACTACTACTCTAGCACTCTAGGAGACTTTGGCACAGTTCATGAGTATGTACACCACTCTGACTCAGGCAGGGTTGCTTCCCCTTGCTGCAGCCACATCCCAAGCCGGGGGAGGAGTACAGACTCCCGCCGCCCGCACTCCTGAGCAGCGAGTGCATGTTGAGCAGGCCCCAGAGGTTGTACCTGCGCCGCCTGGTGCATGTTGAGCAGGCCCCAGAGGTTGTACCTGCGCCGTCTGCAGTACCAGTTCAGCCCGAGGGTAGGGCAGCGGCTTTAGAGGATGAGCAGCGGAGACTTGAGAGGTTCAAGAAATACGATCCTCCGGTATTCAATAGGTTAGCATCAAAGGATGCCTTGGGATTTCTGGAGGAGTGCTACCGTATTCTCCGCACTATGGGCATATCAGGATCGAGCGGGGTTTCCTTCACCACTTTCCAGCTTCGAGGAGCCGCCTATCAGTGGTGACGTGCTTATGAGTTAGACAGTCCGGATGAGGCAGCTTCCTTGACTTGGGCTCAGTTTTCAGATATGTTCACGAGGGAGTATGTTCCCCAGAGTCTTAGGGATGCTTGGCGCGCAGAGTTTGAGCGTTTGCGCCAGGGTACTATGACTGTCTCAGAGTATGCTTTCCGCTACATTGACTTGGCTAGACATGCCCCAGCTTTGGTTTCCACGGTCCGCGAGAAGGTTCGTCGGTTCATTGAGGGGCTTATTCCCAGCATCAGGTCTAGCATGGCTCGTGAGTTAGAGACGGATGTGTCTTATCAGTAGGCGGTGAGCATTGCTAGGAGGATTGAGGGTATGCATGCTAGAGACAGGGAGGAGAGGGAGGCCAAGAGGTCTCGAGAGTCGGGCCATTTTTCTGGTGCCCGTGCCCCAGCTGCAGGTCATCATGGTAGGGTCATATGGGTCGCCCCGTTCATTAAGCTCTTCCAGCAGCCAGCGATATTCCAGCTCCACCTAGGCCTCAGGAGCCTTATTATGCACCTCCAGTCTCTAGTGCGCCTCCTGCACGGGGTGTTTCCAGTGGACAGTCCAGTAGACCTGGCCCGAGCCAGTCACAGCCGCCACGTCCTCCCAGAGCTTGCTTTGAGTGTGGTGACACACGCCACATGGTGAGAGATTGCCCCAAACTCAGGAAGGGTGCACCTTCGCAGGCTCCTCAGCCACAGCAGGCCCCGCAGAGCTCTCAGGCTATGGTTCCAGCACCAGCTGCCACCCCACCGGCCCAGCCAACTAGAGGTGGATGTCGGGGAGGTAGAGGTTGCCCTCGAGGGGGAGGCCAAGCCAGATATTATGCACTTCCAGGCCATACTGAGGCCGCCTCCTCCGATTCTGTCATCACAGGTACTATCTTGGTTTGTCACAGAGATGCATCGGTTCTATTCGATCCAGGCTCCACCTACTCTTATGTGTCTTCTTATTTTACTCCGTATTTGGGGGTACCTCGGGATTCTTTGAGTTCCCCAGTTTATGTTTCTACTCCTGTGGGAGATTCTCTTGTTGTGGACCGCGTCTAAATGTTTGGTTATTCTTGGTGGCTTTGAGACCAGGGCTGACTTATTAGTACTCAACATGGTTGATTTTGATATGATTTTGGGCATGGACTGGTTGTCGCCCCATTATGCTATTCTTGATTGTCAGGCCAAAATCGTGACGCTGGCTATGCCAGGTATACCGCGTGTTGAGTGGAGGGGTGCCTTAGGTCACACTCCCAGTAGAGTTATTTCTTTCCTTAAGGCTCAGCGGATGATTGAGAAAGGTTGTGATGCGTACTTAGCTTATGTGAGGGATGCCAATATGGATACTCCTTCTATTGATTTAGCCCCCGTAGTACGGGATTTCCCCGATGTGTTTCCAGCTGATCTTCCGGGCATGCCACCCGATAGGGACATTGATTTTGGCATTGTTCTGTTGCCGGGCACTCAGCCCATTTCTATCCCCCCCCCCTCCCGTACCGTATGGCTCCTCCTGAGTTGAAGGAGTTGAAGGAGCAATTGCAGGAATTACTTGATAAGGGTTTTATTCGGCCCAGTGTATCGCCTTGGGGTGCTCCTGTGTTATTTGTGAAGAAGAAGGATGGTTATATGCGCATGTGTATTGATTACCGCCAGTTGAATAAGGTGACGGTGAAGAACCGCTATCTTTTGCCTCGTATTGATGATCTGTTTGACCAGCTTTAGGGCGCACGGGTGTTTTCTAAGATTGATTTGCGCTCAGGTTACCACCAGTTGAAGATTCGGGAGCCAGATATCCCGAAGACTGCCTTCAGGACTCGGTATGGTCATTACGAGTTCCTTGTTATGCCATTTGGGCTGACCAATGCCCCAGCAGCCTTCATGCATCTGATGCACAGTGTATTCCGGCCATATCTTGACTCTTTTGTCATTGTCTTTATTGATGATATTCTGGTGTATTCCCGGAGTCGGGAAGATCACGAGCAGCACCTGAGTACAGTGCTTCAGACTCTGAGGGAAAAGAGATTATATGCAAAGTTTTCAAAATATGAGTTTTGGTTGGATTCTGTGACATTCTTGGGTCACGTGGTATCGAGTGAGAGCATTCGGGTGGATCCGAAGAAGGTAGAGGCAGTGCAGAGTTGGCCCAGACCATCCTCAGGTACAGAGATTCGCAGTTTCCTTGGCTTGGCAGGCTACTACCTTCGGTTTGTGGGGGGGTTTTCATCGATTGCAGCCCCTATGACTAGATTGACCCAGAAGGGTGTTCCATTTCAGTGGATAGAGGAGTGTGAGGCGAGCTTTCAGAAGCTCAAGACAGCTTTGACTACAGCCCCAGTTTTGATATTGCCTACCGGTTCGGGGTCTTACACTGTCTATTGTGATGCCTCGAGAGTTGGCCTTGGAGCGGTATTGATGCAGGACGGTAGGGTGATCGCCTACACGTCCAGATAGTTGAAGATACATGAGAAGAATTATCCTCTCCATGATCTTGAGTTAGCTGCCATTGTTCATGCCTTGAAGATTTGGCGTCATTACCTGTACGGTGTTCCTTGTGAGATATATACTGATCACCGTAGTCTGCAGCATTTGTTCAAGCAGAAGGACCTTAAGTTGCGTCAGAGGAGATGGTTAGAGCTGCTGAAGGATTATGACATCACTATCTTGTATCACCCGGGCAAGGCCAATATGGTGGCCGATGCTTTGAGCCGCCGGGCAGAGAGCTTAGGGAGTTTGGCTTATTTACCAGCAGCAGAGAGGCCTATGGCGATGGATGTTTAGGCCCTAGCCAGCCAGTTTGTGAGATTGGATCTTTCGGAGCCCAGCCGGGTTCTAGCTTGTGTGGTCTCTCGGTCTTCCTTGTTTGATCATATCAGGGAGCGACAGTATGATGACCCTCATTTGCTTGTCCTCAAGGACAAGGTGTTGCATGGCGATGCTCGAGATGTGACCATTGGTGATGACGGAGTATTGAGGACGCAGGGTTGGGTTTGTGTACCCAATGTCGATGGGCTTCGGGAGTTGATTTTAGAGGAGGCCCACAGTTCGCGGTATTCCATTCATCCGGGTGCCGCGAAGATGTACCAGGATTTGAGGCAGCACTACTGGTGGAGGCGGATGAAGAAGGATATAGTTGGGTTTGTAGCTCGGTGCCTTAATTGTCAGCAGGTGAAGTATGAGCACCAGAGACCGGGTGGATAGCTTCAGCAGATAGAGATTCCGGAGTGGAAATGGGAGCGGATCACCATGGACTTCGTATCTGGACTCCCACGAACTTTGAAGAAGTTCAATGCCATTTCGGTTATTGTGGATCGGCTGACCAAGTCCGCGCATTTCATCCCTATGTGTACTACCTACTCCTCGGAGCGGTTGACGGAGATTTATATCCGGGAGATTGGCCGTCTGCATGGTATTCCAGTTTCTATTATTTCAGACAGAGGTACTCAGTTCACATCGTGGTTCTGGAGAGCCGTACAACAGGAGTTGGGTACTCGGGTGGATTTGAGCACAGCATTTCACTCTCAGACGGACGGACAGTCCGAGCGCACTATTCAGATTCTTGAGGATATGCTCCGTGCATGCGTGATTGAGTTTGGAGGTTCTTGGGATCAGTTCTTGCCATTGGCGGAGTTTGCCTACAACAACAGCTATCAGTCTAGCATTCAGATGGCACCGTTTGAGGCCTTATATGGTAGGCGATGTAGATCTCTGGGTGGTTGGGTTTTGAAGCCCTGGGTGAGGTCCCCGAGTTATTTGGGGCAACCTAGGATTTTTGGGTTTCCGTAAGGGGATTTCGGCGTTTTTTAGGGGACGGTAAGGAAGGGTTTACCCGAAAAGGGGTTACGGAAGTTTTTCCGAAAGGGGAGTTTAAACGAACGTTCCCCGGTTAAACCCGAGGCCCCCCTAAGGTTCCCCGNCCACCGAGCTTTTACTCTCTTCTCTTATTCTCCTGTTAACCTTCAAAGTGTACCTCTTCTTAACATATACAGTATATCTTTTTCCTCTCTACTGTTTAAGCTATAGAGAGAGGAGAACTGCTCTTACTTCAAACTCTAGAACTAGAATAAGGTTGTTACTTCCCAGAATATGACTCTTGAAGATTCCTTAAGATCTCTCTCTTTGGATTATCTCAACCTTCTCATCAACGGTCAAGCTTTCAGTGATGTTACTTTCAGTGTTGAAGGTCGTCTGGTTCATGCTCACAAATGTATCTTAGCTGCTAGGAGTCTTGTTTTCAGGAAATTCTTTTGTGGGCCCGAGTCGCCTGGTGGCGGCCCGGAACCATTAAGCTCAAGAATGAGTTCCGCGGGCGTCATCAGCCCGCGGGGTACAGGTGGTTTACAGGTAATACCTGTAAACTCAGTAGGGTATGAGGTATTCTTGTTGATGTTGCAGTTTTTGTACAGTGGACAAGTTTCAGTTGTGCCACAGAAACATGAATCAAGGCCTAATTGTGGGGAGAGAAGCTGTTGGCATACACATTGTACCTCAGCCGTTGATCTTGCACTTGACACTCTCGCAGCCGCTAGATCTTTTGGTGTTGAACAGCTCGCTTTGCTCACTCAGGTTTTTATCTTTTCTAACTTTCTGAGATTTTGGAAATTGAAAATTTTCATTTTTCCAAACCTATGGTTGGCTATAGTTTTTGTTGTTGCTTCTTCAGTCCAAAGATTTTTCAGATTATATTTTTTATTCAACTTTTTTTCAAGTTCAGAGGTTAGTTNGGGGACCGCAGATGCGGCGCCGCAGATGCGGCTAAGGGGACCGCAGAAGCGGATTTGGTGAATTCTTCAGGTACCGCAGATGCGGTTGATCTTCCGCAGAAGCGGAACCGCATCTGCGAGTGGGTGACCGCAGATGCAGAACCTGGACTTTTAATGAAAGTCACAGATGCGACTATTTCTCCGCAGATGCGGGACCGCAGGTGCGGTCCCAGGATCGCAAATGCGGAAATAGCTGGCCAGAAATAGTGATTTCGAGGGTTTAGTTTCAAAAGTTAGAAAAATTGAATTGGAGCTCGGGAGAGGGCGATTTTGTGAGGTATTTGAAGAGGAGATCATTGGGTAACGACTCTTTAACCCTTTCTAGTTATATTTCATCAATCTTTAGTTAATTTCATCATCTAATTTCGGATTTTTAAATGGAAAAGGGTAGAAACTTCATAGACCTAATTATTGATATTTGAGTGGGTTTTTGACCTCCGATTTGAGAGATTTTTATATGGTTAGACTCGTGAGGGTACGAGGGTTCTGAAAATGTTAATTTCATCCGAATCCAAGACGTTGGCCTGAGGGGCGTTTTGGTTATTTTACCTAATTTTGCATCTTAGCTTTGAATTAAATCGTAGAATCAGTTGCTTGAGATGTTATTTACGATATGTAATTGAATTGAATAGATTTGGGCCATTTGGAGTCGGATACTCGTGGTAAAAGTGTGGTTTCGAGTTGATTTTGGAGCCGGTTCGAGGTAAGTGGCTTGTCTACCTTGTGTGGGGGACTTTTCCCTTAGGATATGATGTTTGGTAATTGAATGCCCTACGTGAGGTGACGAGCGCGTACTTGAGCTAATTGTTGAAAATCCGATTTTACTTAAATATTTAGATTGAGTTTCTTTCTTACCTGCTTTATTCTATTTGCAATTATAGCCTGTGTTAGTTTAGAAAAGCATGCTTAGCTGATCTAAATTGCCTACTTGCTTAAGTTGCCTTAGTTGTACTACGTGAAGCATGTTAGGCTAGAACTATCTGTTGCCTTGTATTTCATTAAACTTCATTGCTGGATATCTTCTTGTTTTGGCTGTGTATTTACATTGGGACTACGGATGTGGAATTCCGGTAGCTCCCCCCCCCCTGTTTGTTTTCTTTGGGACTACGGGTTAGATCCCCCTGCATATTTACTTTGGGACTGCGGGTTCAATTCCCGATAGATCCCCTTGCACATTGATAGCTGAATTACGGGACGTTATCCCGGGAGATCCTTCGGATATACACATATGATGGACTAAGGGACGGTATCCCGGGAGATCCACTGGATAGTTGAGAAAAGGACTACAGGATGGTATCCTGGGAGATCCTCATTGTTACCATTGGTATTGAGCTGTACATATTCCGTGTTTACTCCGATCTCTGTGTATTTGTTATTGCCTTGTTTAACCTGTCTTATTCACTGTGTACTCATTATTGCTGCCTATTTTCATACGGTTAATTCATATTATATTGTCTAACCTCAGTAGGGCCCTGACCTTCCTCGTCACTACCCGACCGAGGTTAGGCTTGGCACTTACTGAGTACCGTTGTGGTGTACTCATGCCCCTTCTGCGCATGTTTTTCATGTGCAGATCCAGGTTCCTCCACCCAGGCGTATCATCCTCGAGGCGAAGAGATCTAGCAGAGACTTCGAGGTACATCTGCCGCGTCCGCAGACCAAGGAGTCTCTATCTTATTCTAGCTTTAGCAGATATCCTTCCTTTCTTACTGTTGTTTTAGACATTCTGGAGTTAGAGCAGTGTACTCATTCTATTAGCTTGTGTTCCCGTGAGTTTCCGGGTTTTGGGATGATATTGTAGACTTCCGTGTTATGGGATTGTATATGCCAAGTGGCATCTATACATCATATTTTCTTTTAACTGTTCAAGTTAAATTACTATTTCCCGCAAGTTGTTTTGTTTTCCGCATTTTAGGCTTACCTAGTTGTAGAGACTAGGCGCCATCACGACATGTTCACGGTGGGTGAACTGGGGTCGTGACATGTGGTGTACTTTGGATCAGAAGTATATGAGAACATGAGCAAGTCAGTCATATTGTTGATGATATAAATGATGACTCACATGGATAACTAAGATCTTGGAAATACCCAATTCTTGTTAGCATAATCTATATAGCAGTTTTAAGTCTTAGATGAAATGCATACATTAAAAATATTAATTGTCATCAAGATTTTATGTCACTTACAGGCATAACAGTGATGTTGTTACAACCGAAAACACCTTCATCAGAAGCTACATGTTCCTTTACAGCTGAGGCAATATTCTCTGTTGCATACTTAAGGTAACTTTTCTTTCCTGTAGAAACAAATGTATGTTGCAGACTATTAGATGAAATAATAAGTATAACATTTGGTATTCTTAGTGAAACAAAAGAATGTGAAATGTTAGAAGATTTTACGAACAATATGTTGTCTTTATTGCTCCAGGTGAATCCACCCTCAAGTACACATACATAGTTGTATAAAAAGATGGCAACACTTATTACAGCCATTCTAACGACTACCGCTGTTGAAAGTCCACCAGCACGAACAGCTATCTACATCAGAAATATCTCGACTAAATTTACACAGCAAAGATATTTCTTTAAGCTACAAAAATTTAAAAAAAATACATTTATCAGCCTTTCGACTTTGATCAAGTGAGGAAGATGGGGTTTCTAAGAGTCCGAAACCTAAATAATGGTATTTTGGACTCAAAATACCTTTATACAGTTAAAAAAAGTTACATTTCTAACTAAAATGCAGTATAATACTGCATTTTAGTTTAACGGAAAGTTAGCCGTTAAAAGAAAATGTAGTATAATACTGCATTTTAATTAATAAATCATTTTTCTAATGTAAAACGCGTAGTAAAACGTTGTATTATAATACGTTTTATTGCTCCAAACTTAAAGCCATTCTTGGTTAAGTTTCATATGGTTGAGCCATTCTGGACAGAAACCTTTGTCAGTCCACTGCGTCCTATCAACAGAAACCTTTGTCAGTCCCCACCCATCTTCACCACCTGCCCCGCTACATAAGTCAAAAAGAAAAAACACAAACCAAACCACAAAAAATAAAAATTGCTTTCTCTTCCTTGGGTCATATTCTATAATGTAATTTATATTTATACATTTAACTCTTATTTGGAAAAAATAAACTTTTTAATTTTGCTACCTTAAAGTTAATTATATACCTTTTTTGGGTAGCTGATAATTATTTACCTACTATGTAGAAAGCTGGGTAAATCACAAATAATTTTATGGAAAGGAATTTTATTTTGTGACTTGATCTAATTTTGAAAAAAGTACTACGGTAAAAAGGAACTTTTTTTTATATTTATACATTTAACTTTTATTTGGAAAAAATAAACTTTTTAATTTTGCTACTCTAAAGTTAATTATATACCTTTTTTGGGTAGCTGATAATTATTTACCTACTATGTAGAAAGCTGGGTAAATCACAAATAATTTTATGGAAAGGAAACAACTTCAAAATGAGATCAAGTCACAAAATAAAATTCCTTTCCATAATACTGAACAAAATAAAATTCTGACAAAGGTTCCTTTTTACTGTAGTACTTTTTCTACTTAAGCCATCTCCAACGCGGTGGTTAACTAAGAATGGCTTTAAGTTTGGAGCAGTAAAACGTATTATAATACAATGTTTTAGTTAAACGTTGTATTATAATGTGTTTTACATAAAACAACGATTTATTAATTAAAACGCAGTATTATACTACGTTTTCTTTTAACGGCTAACTTTCCGTTAAATTAGACACAGTATAATACTGCATTTTAGTTAGAAATGTAACTTTTTTATTTAACTGTATAAAGGCATTTTGAGTCTAAAATACCATTATTTAGGTTTCGGACTCGGTGTCACGACCCGGATTTCCCACCCTCGGGAGTCGTGATGGCGCCTACTCGTAGAATCTAGGCAAGCCAAATTTTTAATTACTTTCCATTTACAACATAATCCCTTTTAACAATTCATGGCAACAATATAAAAATAACGAAATTAAATAGTAGCGGAAGTCTTAATTATAGAAACTGAATCAACATGCGGAATAGTCAAGATAATCCTCTACCCAAGACTGGTGTCACAATACTCACGAACTGCTAAGAAATACTAAACACAAACGTCTGAAAGAAAACATAAGTTGTTTGTCTCGGATACAATGAGGCAACAGGCTAAAAAGAGAGAATAAGGGAGACGCCGGGCTTGCGGACGCATGCAAGGCTACCTCGGGTCTCACCGGACTGAAGGCCTACTCCCGTACTAATGCTGCTGCTGCTGCTGCTCGAGACCTGGACCTGTGCAAATAGCACAGAGTGTAGCATCAACACAACCGACCCCATGTGCTGGTAAGTGTCTGGCCTAACCCCGGCGAGGTAGTGACGAGGCTAGGACCAGACTCCAGATAAACCTGTGCAGATATATATACAAGTACAACGGAAAAGTAGCAAGAAAATAACAATTTAAGCTGGGGAAGGGAGCATGCTTCAGGGGGTAACCGATAGAAACAAAATATCAGGAATAATGGTACATACATCTACAGTTTAACTTCCAACAAAAATGAAAGGATAGACAACTTTCATATTCAACTCGTCTTGTTGCAGGCGTGCAACCCGATCCCATTTCTCAATATCTCGTGGTAGGCGTACCACCCGCTCCCATTTCAATATCACTCGTGGTAGGCGTACCACCCGCTCCCATTTCAATATCACTCGTGGTAGGCGTACCACCCGTTCCCATTTCAATATCACTCGTGGTAGGCGTACCACCCGCTCCCAATTCAATATCACTTGTGGTAGGTGTACCACCCGATCCCAATTCAATATCACTTGTGGTAGGCGTACCACCCGATCCCGTTTCAATATCACTTGTGGTAGGCGTACCACCCGCTCCCTTTACTTTCAACACAATACACAATACAATCCCGGCAAGGGAACAATCAAACTAACACTCTTTCCCGGCAAGGGAACTATAACAACAAGTCAAACATCCCGACAAGGGAGAGTCAGCTATAACCAATCCTATTCAACTTCTTCCTGGCACAACTAATACCAATATTTAATCACAATGTTCATAGGATCAAACAAGGGTACACAATTATCAAATTAAGACTCATGGTCATGCTTGACACCGACGCATGGATACTCGTCACCATGCCCATACGTCGTACTCAACACAAACAAGTAGCAATTATGACTCAACTCCTAATCCCTCAAGCTAGGGTTAAACCAAACACTTACCTCGATGCTTTGAACTCAACTCAAGCCTCAACTATAGCTTTATCCCGAGATTCCACCTCCAATCCGCTCGAATCTAGCCACAAATTACTCAATTACTTTACTAAATGCTAAATGAATCAATTTGAATGCATAAAAATAAATTTCTCAAGTTTTTCCTAAAAATTCCAAAATCGCCCCCGAGCCCACGTGGTCAAAACCCGAGGTTCGAACCAAAACCCGGTTACCCATTCTCCCACGAACTCAAATATGTAAATTGTTTTGAAATCAGACCTCAAATTGAGGTCCAAATCCCCAATTTTCAGAAAACCTAGGTTCTACTCAAAAACCCCAATTTCACCCATGAAAATCCTTGATTTTAAGTTGAAAACATGTTAAATGATGTTAATGATTGAAGGAAATGAGTAAATCAACTTACAAATGATTTGGAAGAAGTCTTGTTCTTGGAAAATCGCCTAAGGAGTTGTGTTTTGAAAATGGGGTGAAAAATGGTTCAAAATTCGATTAAGTCTAAAAATATGCAGGTTGCAGATATGGGATTTGCGAACTGGGGTTCGCAATTGCGAACCCCGACCTGTTACGGGAATTGCGAACATTTGTTCGCATTTGCGAACTCGGGCCAGATAGAAGGACTTCGCATTTGCGAAATATGCTTCGCATTTGCGAAAGCTCAACCTTCGCATTTGCGAAGGAATGCTTCGCATTTGCGAGCCAAGCAAGCCTGGGCTGGTTTTGCATTTGTGATCCAGCCTTCGCATTTGCGACTTCGCATTTGCGAACCAGGCTTCACAAATGCGAAGCCTGCAGGCCTGATCATACCGGATTTTCCAAAATTCAAAAATGTAATCCGACACCTATCCAAAACTCACCCGAGCCCTCGGGGCTCCAAACCAAATATGCACACAACCTCAAAAACATCCTACGGACTTACTCGCGCGATCAAATCGCCAAAATAACATCATATACATCGAATCAAGCCTCAAAACTCATGATTTCTTCCAAATTTTCATGAAACATCAATTTTTCCATTTTAAGTCCGAAACACGTCAAATGACGTCCGTTTTCAACAAAACTTTACAGAAAGCGCTTAAACCATATATAAGACTTGTAACGGGCGCCGGGACAAAAATACGAGCCCGAAACCATAGTCTTTTAATCAAATTTTATTTTCATTTTCCTTAATCATTTCCAGAAAACAATTTCACACAAAAATTCATTTCTCGAGCTTGGGACCTCGGAATTCGATTCCGGGCATACGCCCAAGTCCCATATTTTCCTACGGACCCTCCGGGACCGTCAAATCACGGGTCCGGGTCCGTTTGCCCAAAATATTGACCGAAGTCAAATTTAATCAATTAAATATCAAAATTTAGCATTTTTTCTCACAGAATTCATATTTAAGCTTTCCGGCTACGCGCCCGGACAAAGCACGCAAATCGAGGAAACCCTAAATGAGGTTTTCAAGGCCTAGGAAGCACAGAATGAGTAAGAAAATAGGTGATGACCCTTTGGGTCGTCACACTCGAATTTCTAACCTTCTCACGGTCCCAGATGTTAAGGATACCATCTTCTGCAGAATTTCCAAAGACAGATGATTTATTTGGGGACCACTGGAACAAAAAAATTTTATCAAACACCATAGGTTACCTTATCAACATAAATAAGGGTGGACAGCAAAAGCAAGCAACCATGTCAGTTACTCTCGGACATGTACACAAAGCACAACTGCAGCAGTATGGCCCTCAAAGATATGAATAGGCGATCCCAATCCCCCAGAAGTGAGGTTTCATCATTGAAACATGCGAATAGTGTTGTCTGCTGACTTGAAGGAGGCATAGCTATAAAGTATTGCACTTATCATTACAACTAAATAATTAAAGTATAAATAAAAAGTAATTAAACAAAAAGCTTATTGCATCAATCGTCATATTTTTCAAAATTATTTAAAGCTTCAAAGTACTGCACTTATCATTACAACTAAATACTATTGCACTTAGCTTAAGCTTTTAGCTTAGCAAAATTAATGTGATTCATCTGTAACATACAACATGTAGTTGTGCTTTCTTGTGCAATTTTTAGGGATACAGAGAAAAAATTTGGCAAAAAGAAAAAAACTTACACCGTTTGCTCTGATCTTTGTCCTCTTTCAGTAGTTTTATAGCCATGAGTAAACTTCCTATTTTTCTTTTTCTACTTTGATTAGCTTACTATTTTTATTGTCTTTNATGTTCTTTTGCACAGATCCAGGTGTCGGAGCAGCTTACGGTGCGCAGCAGTAGGCCAGGGAGCAGTCCTTCGGTCCACGAGATCCCGAGGTAGTCCTGCAGGCGTCCGCAGGCCCGGCATTTCTTTTATCCCCTTTCTGCCCTGTTTCCCTTGTATCGAGACAGAGTTTTATCATTTTGTTTCAGACTTTGTATTTAGCATTCTTTGATGATCCGTGAAATGTTGTGACACCAGGTGTTGGGTAGAGGTTGTATTGATATTTAGACGTTGTTGCTATATTTTCGGTTCAGACTTCCGCTATCTTTTATTAATCATTGTATATTAATTGCTTGTTCATCTATAGTTTGAATTGTTTAATCATGGATAAAATGAGTTAGGATATTGTTGGCGATTGTTCTTGGCTTGCCTAGCTCCACAGAGCGCCATCATGACTCCCGAGGGTGGGAAATCCGGGTCGTGACATTCACCTACGCTGAAATACTGTGTATAAAAAAAGGGCAGCCCTGCATAAAGAAATTCCGTTGACATTAAATAATCTATTTCAGGTGCTTGTAGATTGCTTTCCGTTTGCCTCTGCACAAGGTAGGTAGTTACAATTTATCACTAAACAAAAGGCCAGTAGAACAGTAACCGAGGAGAGAAAAGCAATTAGGGGCACCCATTTCTTGTACCCGAAAAATTAATTCATAAGGAGGGGATCTACACCAGGTAAGGAGTTTACAACCAGTTTCCGTATAGATACTTTAATTTACATCATTTTGGGTACCCTTCTTACTAAAAAAAACTTGAGAGTCATATATAACTAAAGGAAAGCATATAGCTGCAATTGAGATGTGGGGCAATAGAACATTCTACTTGAAATATAGTAATGGAAAGGGCTCAAGAAATGGTGTCGGCAAACCACCCTCATCACAACAATAACTTAAGGCTTGAGTAAGAATGTGAAACTGCAAATCTGAATGTTGCGCATAAATTTATCCATTTACTGCCTAGTGCCTATTAACTCTTTCTGATGATTATATGTTATTATGTCGTCTTTGTCACNTTCTGAAAACTGAAAACTCCAATCAGAAAAGATAAGAGAATGTTAAAAATTAAAACTACTCTCAATTATTTACTGGTAAAATTTACTTTTAAGCAACAATTCAAGTTGGCTTAGATGTAAGAATAGAGGAGATTATGAGGTTCTATTCAATGCTTACTTGTTCTAGTACAAGTGAATTGTAAAGCTTCTGCTCTAAAGACTTTGAATTCCATTCTATACCAAATTCTAATGCTCTGTCTTGCATCAGAACAATCTCAATTGAAAAAGGGTTGCCAGGCTTGTCGCGATTCGGATTTTTCCAAAGCCTAACAATACGAACCTTTAACTTCCAATTCATTGGCTTGCTGTTAATTTCACTAATGAAATTGATTTCATCTGCCATTATATCCTGAAATAGACGGAGGTATTTGTAAATATAAGTAGAAACTAAAACTTCACGGAAATTGTCTGTTAAAGGAATACAAAATAAAGATTGTTCGTGAAAAACAAATCATACCAATCACCTCTTGTAATCTACAATTGCTGTTTGATATGCACACGATGGAGAAAGAACAGAAACTATATACTATAAAAGTAGAAGTGATTTGATAAAAATGTGAAATCATGTTAATGGAATCCAGGGCAAAAGAATTCGTGGGTAAGGAGTTGATATCGTGGTGAGACATCGTGGGATTGAGGTACCGAATTTGGAGGATGAAATTTTTAGGGCAAATAGGTGAAAATGGCGTTCCCGATTGCCGTTCTTCAAGGTTTCAAAATGTAACCATATACCTATTTAATAGGAACGATATTTTCTTAAAATAAACATAGAAACTACTTCTTTTTTTTAAATATAGAATAATGTAGAAACTACTTCTTCTTTTTTAAATATAGAATACCTAATTAATTATTTTTAAATTCAAAATTTAAAAGAAAAACTAATTTTACCTAAAATAACTAATTTGTCCTAAAATTGCTACATTGCATTTTATATGTGGAACACTTGGCAAATTTTTAAGGCTGACTTCTTTCCTTTTAAGTAAATACTAGTATACGTGCCCGCGCGATGCGCGGATCGTTTCAAAGGAAAAAAGAGTGAAGAGATAATAAAAACAGGTGTATATAATTATGAATCATGTGTGACATATTGCAGATTTTATATTCTTATTTTTTTTTTTTGGATCAGTCTTATTACATACTAACATTTCCTGTGGTATACGTAACTGCTACTACTTCATTACGAATCCATTCTTCAAATAAATACAGTATTTAATACTCTAGGGGCCAATATCACAATAAGAGGACACATCACAAACTTGACGATTCTTGTGAACGTACTCCAAAATTGAAGGAACCTCTAGAAAATAATATTGTTTGTTGCCTTGCTTTCAAAGGTATTTGTGAAAGTGAATAATGTTCCCATCTTATAGCTGCAAAGATGTAATAGAGCAAAAAAAAATCTAAAGATCCAGCATAAGAAATAAAAAAAACAACTATTAAAGGAAATCAACTACAAAAGCAAATGCACAAGAACCACAAAGTCATATTTGGTTCAAATCTTATTTCCTGCTAATACGTATCCTCTTTTCCTACTCTCCCATAAAACTCTTTCCTCTTTAAAAACCTATCAAGACATGACTTTGGCTTTTTCAAGTAAAAAAGGGATGTAACAATTCACGATTTTTCCTTGTGTTGCTTTTTGAAGCTTAGCTCAAAGTACATACGTTTCTCAGAAGCAAAATTACCACGACCAGAATCACCGACTTGTGAGGAGTTCTTTGAGCCAACTTCGTGAACGTATCTCCAGACCAATTGAATCCCTTCAAAAGAATCAGTAATTTTTCCACAGTTGCCGAATTTTACGTTCACTTTTGGGTCTTTGGGTCTTTTGCCAACTCTGAAACGTAGAAATTCAGGGCTGGATTTGGCTGACAAGTAGACTTCAGCAGCATTATAGACTTCGTTGATAGCTATGCCATCTTTTTCTCCTATAACCGAAAAAATCACACATCATTTGTTTTGAGCTAAAACCTGGCATGCCATAGCATTTCTTTTGCTTTTGTCTTTTGACTACTCCGACAAGCTTGAATGAAACTACTAAAAACTAAAATCTATCTTTTTATGAATATCTCTTTCAGTTTTTTAATAGCAAGAATTAGCTGCATGCACCTTAAATAACTATGGCACAAGTAGAAAAGAATAAAAAGAGAACACAAATAAAAATGATGATAGATATAAATACTTTTAGATCTTCTTGTTGCGTGATTATCACATCAAAGAAAAAGGGTTGGTGAAACCTATAAATGTTTAGCATTTCTCAACCTAGTTACATTGTCTATGTATTTTCACCTGAGAAAACTTGGTTACTCCTACATGTTGGGATCAATCTTACTGAAGAAATCTCTACTAAAAGGATTCAACTCATCAATCTGTTCAAGACAATATCTTCACTGTGACGATCCAAGGGTCATCACCTGTTTCCTTACCCATTTTTGTACTTCTGAGGCCTTAAACACCTCATTTAGGGTTGCTTCGATTTGTGTGCGCAGTCCGGGCACGTAGCCGGAAAGCTTATATATGAATTCTATGAGAAAAATGCTAAATTTTGATATTCAAATGAATAAATTTGACTTCGGTCAACATTTTTGGTAAACAGACCCGGACCTGTGATTTGACGGTCCCGGAAGGTCCGTAGGAAAATATGGGACATGGGCGTATGCTCGGAATCGAATTCCGAGGTCCCAAGCCCGAGAAATGAATTTTTGTGTGAAATTATTTTCTGGAAATAATTAAGGAAATTGGGAACGAAATTTGATTAGAAGGCTATGGTATCGGGCCCATATTTTGGTTTCGGCGCCCGGTACAAGTCTTATATATGATTTAAGCACTTTCTGTAAAGTTTGGTTGAAAACGGACGTCGTTTGACGTGTTTCGGACTTAAAATGGAAATTTTATGTTTTATGAAAATTTGGAAGGAATCATGGATTTTGAGGCTTAATTCGATGTTTATGATGTTATTTTGGCAATTTGATCGTGCGAATAAGTCTATAGGATGTTTTTGAGGTTGTGTGTATGTTTGGTTTGGAGCCCCGAGTACTCGGGTGAGTTTTGGATAGGCCGTGAGTGCATTTGAAACCTTTGAGAAAATCTGGCATGATCAGTTCTGCATTTTTCGCATTTGCGAAGCAGATCTCGCAAATGCGAGCTCGCAAATGCGATCCTGGCATCGCAATTGCGAAGAAAGGGAATCCTTCACTGGGGTCGCAAATGCGACCATTTGGTTCGCAAATGCAGGGTTGAGCCAGTCGCAAATGCGACTTTGGGCTCGCAAATGCGAAGTCAGAAATTTCTGGCAGAGTTCGCAAATGCGAACTGTTCCTTCGCAATTCCCATACCTGCAGGGTTCGCAAATGCGAACCCACATTCGTATTTCCCACATCTGAGGCCTCCATTTTTCATACTTAGCCGAATTTTGAACACTTTTCATCATTCTTTCAAAACCCAAACACACTTAGGCGATTTTCCAAGAACAAGACTTCTTCCAAATGATTTGTAAGTTGGTTTTTACTCAATTCTTTCAATCATTAACATCATTTAACATGTTTTCAACTTAAAATCAATGATTTTCATGGGTGAAATTGGGGGTTCTGGGTAGAACCTAGGTTTTTCTAAAATTGGGGATTTGGACCTCAATTTGAGGTCCGATTCCAAAACAAATCATATATTTGGGTTCGTGGGGGAATGGGTAACCGGGTTTTGGTTCGAACCTCGGGTTTTGACCACGCGGGCCCGGGGTCGATTTTGGAATTTTTGGGCAAAACTTTGGGAAATTCATTTTTATGCATTCAAATTGATTCATTTAGCGTTTATTGATGTAATTAAGTAACTCGTGACTAGACTCGAGCAAATTGGTAGCGGAATCGAGGGGTAAAGCTATAATTGAGGCTTGAGTTGAATTCAAAACATCGAGGTAAGTGTTCGGTTTAACCTTAGCTTGAGGGATTAGGAGTTAAGTCATATTTGCTATGTGTTTCTTGTGGAGTACAACGTATAGGCATGGTGACGAGTATCTATACATCGGTGTCGATCATGACCGTGAGTTAGTGGATCGGGTTGCACGCCGCAACAGTTATATTAATACAAACGGGCCGGATTGCGCGCCGCAACAGTAGTGCTATCTTATTGTTTTGGACATTGTACTGTTCCTTCGTATTTAATTCAGTTTCTGCTAAGTTGAATTGTTTTTCCCCGAAGCATGTACCCCCTCCCCTTATAACTGCTCATTACTTGTTTATTTTTCCGCGATATATTATATAACTGCACAGTTTTATCTGGAGTCTGGTACTAGCTCGTCACTACCTCGCCAGGGTTAGGCTAGACACTTACCAGCACATGAGGTCAGTTGTGCTGATGCTACACTCTATGTTCTTTTGCACAGATCCAGGTGTCGGAGCAGCTTACGGTGCGCAGCAGTAGGCCAGGGAGCAGTCCTTCGGTCCACGAGATCCCGAGGTAGTCCTGCAGGCGTCCGCAAGCCCGGCATCTCTTTTATCCCCTTTCTGTCCTGTTTCCCTTGTATCGAGACAGAGTTTTATCATTTTGTTTCAGACTTTGTATTTAGCATTCTTAGATGGTCCGTGAAATATTGTGACACCAGGTGCTGGGTAGAGGCTTGTATTGATGTTTAGACGCTGTTGCTATATTTTTGGTTCAGACTTCCGCTATCTTTTATTAATCGTAGTATTTTAATTGCTTGTTCATCTATAGTTCAAATTGTTTAATCATGGATAAAATGAGTTAGGATATTGTTGGCGACTGTTCTTGGCTTGCCTAGCTCCCACGAGTAGGCGCCATCACAACTCCCGAGGGTGGGAAATCCGGGTCGTGACATTCACCTACGCTGAAATACTGTGCATAAAAAAAGGGCAGCCCTGCATAAAAGAAATTCCGTTGACATTAAATAATCTATTTCAGGTGCTTGTAGATTGCTTTTCGTTTGCCTCTGCACAAGGTAGGTAGTTACAATTTATCACTAAACAAAAGGCCAGTAGAACAGTAACCGAGGAGAGAAAAGCCATTAGGGGCACCCATTTCTTGTACCCGAAAAATTAATTCATAAGGAGGGGATCTACACCAGGTAAGGAGTTTACAATCAGTTTCCGTATAGATACTTTAATTTACATCATTTTGGGTACCCTTCTTACTAAAAAAACTTGAGAGTCATATATAACTAAAGGAAAGCATATAGCTGCAATTGAGATGTGGGGCAATAGAACATTCTACTTGAAATATAGTAATGGAAAGGGCTCAAGAAATGGTGTCGGCAAACCACCCTCATCACAACAATAACTTAAGGCTTGAGTAAGAATGTGAAACTGCAAATCTGAATGTTGCGCATAAATTTATCCATTTACTGCCTAGTGCCTATTAACTCTTTCTGATGATTATATGTTATTATGTCGTCTTTGTCACACCAGATGGTCCGTGAAATGTTGTGACACCAGGTGCTGGGTAGAGGCTTCTATTGATATTTAGACGTTGTTGCTATATTTTCGGTTTAGACTTCCGCTATCTTTTATTAATCGTAGTATTTTAATTGCTTGTTCATCTATAGTTCGAATTGTTTAATCATGGACAAAATGAGTTAGGATATTGTTGGCGACTGTTCTTGGCTTGCCTAGCTCCCATGAGTAGGCGCCATCATGACTCCCGAGGGTGGGAAATTCGGGTCGTGAAAAGTTGGTATCAGAGCTCTAGGTTGCATAGGTCTCACAACTCACGGACAAGCTTAGTAGAGTCTGAGGGATCGGTACGGAGACGTCTGTATTTATCCCCCAGAGGCTACCGAGTTAGGGAAAGTCTCACATTTGTTCTTTCTTGTCGTGCGGTTTGGTTTCTCAACGCTAATTGAATTTCTACTCTGTTCTTTCGCAGATGGCGAGAACACGCGCTTCCTAATCTTCTGATCAGCAGTCCGAGCCCCAGGCAGCTCCCACTAGGGGCAGAGGGCGAGGGCGAGGTCGTGCTAGAGGCCGAGGCAGGGGCGGGCCTCAGCCCCGAGCAGCAGCACCAGTGGCGGAGCCTCAGGTTGACTTTGACGAGGAGGTTCCGGCCCCGGCCCCAGCAGTTCTGGTGGGCCCAACTCAGGTCCCAGAGGGGTTTATTGCTACCCCAGTGCTTCAGGACGCTCTGGTCCGATTGGTGGGTCTCATGGAGAGTGTTACCCGAGCAGGCTTGCTTCCTGTAGCACCAACCGTCTCTCAGGCTGGAGGAGGGGCCCAGACTCCTGCTACTCGTACTCCGGAGCAAGGAGTTCCCCCGATTCAGACTCCAACAGTTCAGCCAGTTGGAGCAGCTCAGCCGGGTGTGGTAGCCCAGGCCGGTGATGGGGCAGATATGTCTGCCGATGCTTTATGGAGGTTGGATAGGTTCACCAAGCTCTTCACTACTACTTTCAGTGGTGCATCTACCGAGGATCCTCAGGATTATTTGGACAGCTGCCACGAGGTTCTTCGGAACATGGGTATTGTTGAGACCAATGGGGTTGATTTCGCTACATTCTGGTTGTCTAGATCCGCCAAGACTTGGTGGAGGGATTATTGCTTAGCTAGGCCAGCAGGATCACCAGCCTTGACCTGGGAGCAGTTCACACATTTATTTCTGGAGAAATTCCTCCCTATTACACAGCGAGAGGCCTATCGGAGGCAGTTCGAGCGTCTCCAGCAGGGATCCATGTCAGTCACCCAATATGAGACCAGGTTTATTGATTTGGCACGCCATGCTCTTGTTATACTTCCCACTGAGAGGGAGAGAGTGAGACGGTTTATTGATGCACTCATTCAGCCTATTCGTCTCCAGATGGCTAGGGAGGCTGGGAGCGAGATATCCTTTTAGGAGACGGCCAATGTGGCCGGAGGATTGAGATGGTATTGTCACAGGGGGGTGGTCATAGGGCAGATAAAAGACCCCGTCAGTCAGGCCGATTCAGTGGTGCCTCATCTGGAGGCAAAGATTCGTATGATAGGGGTCATCCCCCTAGGCCCTTCCAGTCAGCGCTTCAGGTTTCCCATGGTGCATCAGGTGATCGTGGTTTTCGTGGGCAGTATTCTAACCAGCAGTCCTACAGTGCACCATCAGCTCCTATCAGTGCACCGTCGCTCCAGAGCTTCTGGGGTGGTCATTTAGGCCGCCAGGGTCAGCCTCAGTTTCCTCATCCACAGCGTTCGGATGGATGTTATGAGTGTTTTGAGTTTGGTCACATCAGGAGGGCTTGTCCGAGGCTGAGGGGTACTCAGTCGCAGCAGCAGGGTCCCCGTCTATGATTCAGGCACCAGATGTTCCACAAGCCGCCCAGCTAGCTAGAGGCGGGGGTAGAGGCACTAGAGGTGGAGGTAGAGGTCATAGAGGTGGAGCCCAGACCGCCAGAGGTAGAGGTCAGCCAACAGCAGGCCGTCCTAGAGAGGTAGATCAGAGTGGTGGTACCCAGCCCCGATGTTATGCCCTTCAGGCCAGGCCCGAGGCAGAGGCTTCAGATGCGGTTATTACAGATACGGTTATGGTTTGTGATAGAGATGCTCCAGTGTTGTTTGATCCGGGGTCTACGTATTCGTATGTGTCATCCTATTTCGCCCCGTATTTGATCATGCTTAGTGATGCATTGGGTATTCCTGTCTCTGTGTCTACGCTGGTGGGTGATTCTATAGTGGTCGATCGAGTCCATCGCTCTTGTGTTGTGGTGATTGGGGGTCTGGAGACTCGTGTAGATCTGTTGCTTTTAGATATGGTCGACTTTGATATTATATTGGGGATGGACTGGTTATCACCCTATCACGCTATCTTGGACTGCCATGCCAAGACTATACCTTAGCTTTATCGGGTATGCCTCGTTTAGAGTGGAGAGGGACTCCAGGTCATTCTACCTGCAGTGTTATATCGTATGTGAAGGCTCAGCGTATGGTCGAGAAGGGGTGTTTGGCTTATTTAGCTTATGTTCAGGATTCCAGTATTGAGGTTCCCTCTATCGATTCTGTGCCCGTTGTTTTTGAGTTCCCTGATGTTTTTCCTTCAGACCTGCCGGGTATGCTACCCGACAGGGATATTGATTTTTGCATTGATCTGGTTCCGGGCACTCAGCCCAATTCTATCACGCCGTATCGTATGGCCCCGCCAGAGTTGAAAGAGCTAAAGGAACAGTTGCAGGATTTGCTTGAGAAGGGTTTCATTAGGCCCAGTGTCTCACCTTGGGGTGCGCCGGTGTTATTTGTCAAGAAGAAGGATGGGTCAATGAGAATGTGTATTGATTACCGGCAATTGAACAAGGTAACAATCAAGAATAAGTATCCACTGCCGAGGATTGATGATTTGTTCGACCAGCTTCAAGG
Organism: Nicotiana attenuata; assembly: GCF_001879085.1. Lineage (NCBI taxonomy): Eukaryota > Viridiplantae > Streptophyta > Magnoliopsida > Solanales > Solanaceae > Nicotiana > Nicotiana attenuata. The sequence goes on along the minus strand of NW_017671309.1, from coordinate 273,796 downwards.
TGCCAGGGTATTCTCCAAGATCGACTTGCGATCTGGCTACCACCAGTTGAGGATTAGGGCATCCGATGTCCCTAAGACAACTTTCCGCACTCGATACGGGCATTATGAGTTCTTGGTTATGTCATTCGGGTTGACAAATGCCCCAGCAGCTTTCATGGACTTGATGAACCGAGTGTTCAGGCCTTATTTAGATTCATTCGTGATAGTGTTCATTGATGATATATTGATATATTCCCGCAGCCAGGAGGAGCACGAACAGCACCTTAGAGTGGTTCTTCAGACTCTGAGGGATAGTCAGTTATATGCCAAGTTCTCCAGTGTGAATTTTGGTTGGGTTCAGTTGCATTTCTGGGTCATGTTGTATCAGCAGAAGGTATTCAGGTGGACCCAAAGAAGATAGAGGCAGTCAAGAGCTGGCCTAGACCAGCATCAGCTACAGAGATTCGGAGTTTCTTGGGGTTGGCAGGCTACTATCGACGGTTCGTGGAGGGGTTTTCATCTATTGCAGCCCCGATGACCAGATTGACCTAGATGGGTGCCCAGTTCAGATGGTCGGATGAGTGTGAGGCGAGCTTTCAGAAGCTCAAGACAGCTCTGACTACGGCACCGGTGTTGGTTTTGCCCACAGGTTCAGGGCCTTATATAGTCTATTGTGATGCTTCCCGTGTTGGGCTTGGAGCAGTGTTGATGCAGGATGGCAAGGAATTGCCTATGCTTCGAGGAAGTTGAAGATCCACGAGAAGAATTATCCGGTTCATGATCTAGAGTTGGCAGCCATAGTTCACGCACTGAAGATTTGGAGGCATTATCTATATGGCGTGGCATGTGAGGTGTTCACTGATCACAAGAGTCTTCAGTATTTGTTCAAGCAAAAGGAGTTGAATTTGAGGCAGAGGAGGTGGTTGGAGTTGTTGAAGGATTATGACATCACCATTCTATATCATCCGGGGAAGGCCAATGTGGTGGCCGATGCATTGAGTAGGAAGTCAGCCAGTATGGGCAGTCTTGCTTATATTCCGGTCAGTCAGAGGCCACTTGCCTTGGATGTTCAGGCGTTAACCAATAGATTCGTGAGACTGGATGTTTCTGAGCCTAGTTGAGTATTAGCTTGCACGGTCGCTCGTTCTTCATTATTGGAGCGTATCCGTGATCGGCAGTATGATGATCCCCATTTGTGTGTCCTTAGAGACACGGTGCAGCGCGGAGGTGCCAGGCATGTTACCTTAGATGATGATGGAGTTTTGAGATTTCAGGGTCGAGTATGTGTGCCCAATGTGGATGGGCTCCGAGAGTTGATTTTACCAAGATGGGTCCGTGAAATGTTGTGACACCAGGTGCTGGGTAGAGGCTTCTATTGATATTTAGAGCGTGTTGCTATATTTTCGGTTTTAGACTTCCGCTATCTTTTATTAATCGTAGTATTTTAATTGCTTGTTCATCTATAGTTCGAAACTTGTTTAATCATGGACAAAATGAGTTAGGATATTGTTGGCGACTGTTCTTGGCTTGCCTAAGCTTCCCATGAGTAGGCGCCATCATGATCCCGAGGGTGGGAAATTCGGTGTCTGAAAAGTTGTATCAGAGCTGCTAGTTTGCATGAGTCTCACAACTCACGGACAAGCTTAGTTAGAGCTCTGAGGTCGTAAGCGAGACGTCTGTATTTATCCCCAGGAGGCTACACGACGTTAGGAAAGTCTCACCAATTGTTCTTTCTTTCGTGGCGGTTTTTCGGATTTCCTCAACGCTAATTGAAATTTACCTAACTCTTTTTCGCAGATGGCGAGAACACGCGCTTTCCTATCTCTATCGATCAGCAGTCCGCAGCCCCAGAGCGAGCGCTCCCACTTAGGGCAGAGGGCGGGCGAGGTCGTGCTTTAGAGGACCGACCGGCACAGGGGCGGGCCTCAGCCCCGAGCAGCACACCAGTGGCGGTAGCCTCAGAGTTGACTTTGACGAGGAAGGTTCCGGCCCCCGGCCCCAGCAGGTTCTGGTGGGGCCCAACTCAGGTCCCCAGAGCGGGTTTTATTCTACGCCCCAGTGCTTTCAGGACCGCTCTGGTCCGATTGGTGGTGTCTCATGGAGGAGTGTTACCCGAAGCAGGCCTGTTCCTGTAGCACCAAACGTCTCTCAGGCTGAGAGGAGGGGCCCAGATCCTGCTACTCGTATCCGAGCGACGTTTCCCGGGCACGGTCGATTTCAGACTCCAACAGGTTCAGGCAGTTTGGAGGCAGCTCAGCCGGGTGTTGTAGTTCAGCCAGGGGTGACTGGCGCGCCCAAGATTGTTCTGCCGATGCTATTATGGAGGTGGATAGGTTCAATCCAAGCTCATTCACTAACTTTTCAGTGGTGCAATCTTACGAGGATCACTCACGGACTATTATTTGGACAGCTGCCACGAGAGATGTTTTCGGAAACATGGGTATTGTTAGAGATACCGGTAACTGGAAGGTTCATGTTCCCGACTACAATTCTTGCGTTGTCTAGATCCGCCAAGACTTTGTGGAGGATTTCATTGCTTAGCTCGGGCCAGCAGATCACCAGCCTTGACTGGGAGCAGGTTCACACATCTTATTTCTGGAGCAAAATTCCTCCTATTTACACAGCGAGAGGCCTAATTCGAGAGGTAACGTGGCGTCTCCAGCAGGGATCCATTCAGTCACCCAATTATGAAGACCAGGTTATTTGATTTGGCACGCCATGCTTTATTAATACTTCCCATTGAGAGGGAGAGAGTGAGCGGTTATATTGATGCACTCATTAGCCTATTCGTCTCCAGGATGGCTAGGGGGCTTGGAGCGAGGATTATCCTTTTAGACGAGCGGCCAATGTGGCCGAGGATTGAGATGGTGCTTGTCCACATGGGGGGTGGCTCATAGGGCAGATAACATAGACCCCGTCAGTCAGGCCGACATTCAGTGGTGCCGTCATCTGGAGGCAAAGATATCGTATGAGTGGGAGTTCTCCCCCTGGCCCTCCAGTCAGCGCTTCAGGTTATCCCATGGCTGCAAGTCAGGTGATCGTGGGTTTCTCGTGGGCAGTATTCTACCAGCAGTCCTACAGTTGCACATCACTCCTATCAGTGCAACCGTCGCTCAGAGCTTTGGGGTGGTCATTTAGTCTCGTCACTACCTCGCCGGGGTTAGGCTAGACACTTACCAGCACATGAGGTCGGTTGTGCTGATGCTACACTCTGTGTTCTTTTGCACAGATCCAGGTGTCGGAGCAGCTTACGGTGCGCAGCAGTAGGCCAGGGAGCAGTCCTTCGGTCCACGAGATCCCGAGGTAGTCCTGCAGGCGTCCGCAGGCCCGGCATTTCTTTTATCCCCTTTCTGCCCTGTTTCCCTTGTATCGAGACAGAGTTTTATCATTTTGTTTCAGACTTTGTATTTAGCATTCTTTGATGATCCGTGAAATGTTGTGACACCAGGTGTTGGGTAGAGGTTGTATTGATATTTAGACGTTGTTGCTATATTTTCGGTTCAGACTTCCGCTATCTTTTATTAATCATTGTATATTAATTGCTTGTTCATCTATAGTTTGAATTGTTTAATCATGGATAAAATGAGTTAGGATATTGTTGGCGATTGTTCTTGGCTTGCCTAGCTCCCACAAGTAGGCGCCATCATGACTCCCGAGGGTGGGAAATCCGGGTCGTGACATTCACCTACGCTGAAATACTGTGTATAAAAAAAGGGCAGCCCTGCATAAAAGAAATTCCGTTGACATTAAATAATCTATTTCAGGTGCTTGTAGATTGCTTTTCGTTTGCCTCTGCACAAGGTAGGTAGTTACAATTTATCACTAAACAAAAGGCCAGTAGAACAGTAACCGAGGAGAGAAAAGCCATTAGGGGCACCCATTTCTTGTACCCGAAAAATTAATTCATAAGGAGGGGATCTACACCAGGTAAGGAGTTTACAATCAGTTTCCGTATAGATACTTTAATTTACATCATTTTGGGTACCCTTCTTACTAAAAAAACTTGAGAGTCATATATAACTAAAGGAAAGCATAGAGCTGCAATTGAGATGTGGGGCAATAGAACATTCTACTTGAAATATAGTAATGGAAAGGGCTCAAGAAATGGTGTCGGCAAACCACCCTCATCACAACAATAACCTAAGGCTTGAGTAAGAATGTGAAACTGCAAATCTGAATGTTGCGCATAAATTTATCCATTTATCTGGCTAGTGCCTATTAACTCTTTCTGATGATTATATGTTATTATGTCATCTTTGTCACTATTCAATGGTTAGTAATATATGTTTATTTAGGATCAAAGTAGCTTCAGTGGGTACTAAAAGAATCAATATTATCCCCTTAAGAGATGAAAATTTTCTGAAATGGATAAAACAACTAAGACGACATGTTTTTCAAAGAAGCACTTCTCCTCTTTAAGTATAAATCTGAGCAAATTACATGTGCTTTTTAGTTATAATAACAAAGTGTAATTTAAGGATAATATGATAATAAGCATATAAAGAGATCTAAAATAAAGAAGAGAAGAAAAAGCAAAACTTGAAAAATGAAGCAATAGCAGTATTATTTTACACTTACAAGTAACCAATTCTTTACTCCAAATCACTTGCTCCATCCAACAATTTAACATTGTTGTGGTGCTAGTCTCCTAGACCTTTGTAATTTGTAGTATTCCATTGAATGAAGTATTAGACAATTTAATGATTCAATGAAGTAAAACAAACACCTAAGACTGAATAATTCATGGACGGGACTGGATAACAAAATTATTTTTAAATTTATATATTAAATATATTCATTGGTTGATCTTTACTCCATATTTTTTTCAAAGTTATCTAACAATGAGTTTACTGGTTTATCTTTAATATATAATCAACCTTACATCTCTTATGTTGTTGGCTGATTAAATATTGTTCGTTGTTGAAGTATGGACTCAATGTACAAATTATAAGAAAATGGATAAAATATTTACGAGGGTATAGAAATATTCTTTCAATTGATTAGGCTTCAACTGATCTTTGTAAGCAATAGTCCTGCATTAAGCATAGAAAATTTCAAAAATTAGCCACAACATTACAACAACGAGTGATGTATTCTAAGTCAGGAACAAATCTTGAATAAAGTATTGTATCAAGGCAAGTATAATTTCAATATGAAGAGATTAGAGGAGATGAAGAGGAAAATAGTTGCGAGCACCTATGGGTCGGCTTCATCCCTCTTGTCTTATCTTTAAGAGGATGAGATCCAACAATATCGCTCTTAACGCCCTAAAGCCCAAAGTGAAATACACCGTTCCTCACTCTCTCAGTTTCATGTTGATAACCTTTGAGTTTGGTGACCAACATATTGAAAACTTGTAGCATCGATTTTTTGAATTCGCTATAATCGTTAACCTGAGTAATTCCCACAAGTAGCTCAAAAGATGATATAAATCAAGTGAACATTCAGAAAGCAACCAAAAAAAAAAACTCCCCAAAGCTGAATTATAATATGATCAGAATACCATTAAAGTTCACATGCAACTCCAACCGTATGCTATATCACCAGGGTGAAATAACTTTGTTCTCCTTGAAAAAGAAACATAGATTTTAAGAATAAATTTTTGTAAGCAATTTAGTATAAAACTAATTGTAAAAAGCACGTTTGTATAAATCCATTTTATTAAATGTAGTTCTGGATGCTTGAGCTCTAAAATACTAAAATCAAACTTGCAAAAGTCTTCAATTAAAAAGCTATAGTAATTCACCAAAGTATTATTAACAAAAAAAAAAAGGAAAAGGCAGTTACCTTTAGTTTACTTCTTCATGGAGAAGCATCAGTTGTGGTAGCGTCGAAGTTTATATCTCTATTATTTTTAGTTTTTACTCTATATCAAAAAAGAACCAAATTTGACATATTAAAGATTAGCTTGGCCTAATTGCTGATTAGATTTTGTCATATTACAAAAAAAATAAGAGAAAAGTTAGGCATGTCAAAGATATGAATTCTTACTTGCAATAATCGTAATGAACCGCACTATCAGTTGAAACACAATTTTAAAGCTATGATTGTATTTCAAGATCAGTTTTAAGATATGCATCCGCGAGAAGAACTCTCTTTAAAACATGTTTTACATTATGTACTTATTCAAATATTATTTGGTGAATGAGTCAGGAATATCATCAAACATCTTGGGTGCATAGTCCACTTCAATGATTATTATTAAGACTACTCAACACGATTAAAAGAAAGAGGAGGAGAAAGTAGAGAACTTAACTAAAAAAATAGGTGCATCTTCGTTCATCTTCTGCTTTCTCTTCTGAAGAGAAAAGATTGTTACACAAGTAGTTGTGCAGATCATCCATCTTCATCTTTCCTTGTTCGTCTCTTCATGTTGGAAATGGATCTATAGATAAAGTTATCCTTACAGGAACAAATAATAACAGAGCACAAATTATGACACCTAATGTTACAGCAGCAATTTTGATACCTTGCAATTAGGTACGATCAATCAAGAAATTATTCAAAACAATTGAAAACTAACACTCAAGAAATTACTAACAGAAGAAGTTCAAGTTTTGCATATCATCAAACATCTTGGGTGCATATTCCACTTCAATGGGAATTTAAAAATTACCAACAGAAGAAGTTTGAGTTTGGCATGTAAAGCAAACTCATTTTGAGAATTTAGAGAAAAAAAGAAGTGCTACACAAATAGGAAATTCCATTATACTTTGAAATTTATGTTGGTAGAATGGTTAGAATTCTATAAAAAGTTCTGAAAATGTTACAACTGCAAAAATAACTGCACAACCGATACATAATGGATAAATGGTTCCGATATTGAGTTCACGTTCCCAGAGATTCCCCTAAAACTTCTTGACGGTTCCACCGACTTTGTACATTTTCTTTTTACCACATCTCTGCCACAATGCACAAGAAAGGCTATATCTATATATTATTAATATTAATTTAATTTAATATTTAATTTAATTATTTTAAATAAAATATGCTCTATGAAGATCAATAATTAAAATTAATTGTTCGGTTTTATTATTGCGTAAACAGTATAACCACTTACCAAACCATGTGATTTTTAATTTGCAAGCGGTTAGGACACCACTACTTACAAACTGTTAAATTTTAAACATTAACTAATAACTAATTATTACTCCTAATAACTACTTTTTGTCCTAAAAACTAATACGTGTAATTTTCTTATTTCGCCACTTGTCAAATTCCAATGTCAAACTCCCTTCCTTTTAATTATATATAAGATAGATTTATACATATAATTTTACGCAGACTTATTTTATACCATAAGTCTCAAATGTGATTCTTTTTTCCCTTAAATTTGTGCCTATTTAAACACCGTTACATCAATTGGGTGGAGCTAGCGAGTAAATAAGAAGTTCTTACGCTAGAGAGTAAGTTAAGTATAACGGAATTTTAACGGTTTTGGAATTTGAAAACGGTAAGAAGAGTCAACGTTAAGGTCGTTGGATATTATCGAGTGAGGTGGAAGCAATCTTCACCATAAAATATGTTTTCTTCTCTTTCCCTCCCATTCACATGTTCTTCAAACCACAACCACCAGCTTCATCGTCCTTTCTCTTTCTCTCTCTCACACACACAGTTTTTCACCTACACCTATATATACGCCATTTTCATCCCACATTATCCGCATGAATTAAGAAATCGCCAGAAGATTCTCGAGATCTCCACTTCACGTGATCTCCGCTAGCTTGTGCATTAATGGCGGCAACTGCTCCGCATGTACTTCAATTGCCGGTTCGGTCGCCGGAGCTTCGAGTTTTGATTGCTGGATATGCGATTTTCCGGTCGCGATTGGAGTTGCCGTACTTGCGTAAGAATCACGCGCCTCTGCACGTTAAGGCTCGGAAAGTGAAAGTTGAATGTGTTGCAAAATCCACTGAAGAGGAGACTGAGCTGGAGGCGTTGGTCAAGGACGGTGATGATGATGATGATGACGTGGCGATTAGTCGGGAGTACTCCAATGGCTCAGCTATTTCGCAAAAGACTGTTTCTAATTCTACCTCTAGTCCCGATTCCTTGTCCCTTGGAATTCGTGAACCTGTTTATGAGGTCCTTAACTTTCTGATAATTCAGTTAATTTTACACAATTTTGTTCTTAAGTTACTTTCTACTCAAAGATTTTGCTTAACCTGTAGCTTAATCTACTTTAATAGCAAAATCAAAAAAACCTTTTTTTTGTCACATTAAAATAATTGAATTTTACTCACTTTAAAAATAAAACACAAAATTGTACTTGCTATAACAGTAAAGTCACAGAATTAATAATCTGTTACAGCAAATTCACAAAGCTTTACTTACTATAAAAACAACTATTTTTACTGTTATAACGGTAATGTTTTGTGATAGTGGGTAAAACTTTATGATTTTATTATTATAGTAGGTAAATTTCAGCCTACTTTAATGTGATATAAGATAGTTTAATGACTTTAGTGTTATAGTAATGGTTAATCTGACTACATATGATTTTGTGACTTTAATATTATAGTGCGCAAAGTTCAAAAATTTAAATTTAGTAAAGTATGCAAAAATTGAGTTGGTGGATCGGAGCTACCGCAAAATTACACCGCACATATATATGTACCTGTTGTCAAATCTATTTGATGCGCCACTTTCAGTAAAGTTTTGGCCATATTTATGTTTGATCTGAACTACGAGAAATGGTTAGGCATAAACGTGTGCATTTGTGAACTAGTTCCCTTGGAGGAGTTCGCGATTATGTAGATAATAATATGGGGGAAATCAGGCTCCTAAAAGGAAGAGGTTTTGAGTTTTTTGCTGCTTAAAAAGGCATTGGTATTTGCTGATGGATTGCGAACTCATATTTTCTTGTGCTAAGTCATTGCTAACACTTCAATTCCTTCTTAAGGTAGTGGAGGTAAAGTCATCTGGGACGGTAGCGAAAAGGAATATAAACAGAAGGCACTTGCTGAAGTCAAGTGGTGAGTCCCTTCTTCTTCTTCCCTCTCTCTATATCTCATACCTTCCCTCCTTTTCCTATAAAGTTGAGATTATATGATCAACTGACTATGCACTCCGCAAAAAGTTCCGCGCATTTGAGAGAAACTCCGTCTTTGTTGATTGTGTGAAATTGTTGAGTTCTAATGTTGAATGATATGGATTAGCTGGTGTATGTTGTGTTCTCTGATTCAGATAAATCTCTTGTTAGTATCTTATTCTATCATTAGCTCACAAAACTAAATCTCAACTTCTCTGTTAAACATTTATCATGCTTCTCTGTTTAATCATTAGTCACACTTTGGACCCTTTTATTCTTCATTCTTCTAATAGATATTACACCTCTATTAGTTTGATCTGAAATCCTTGATATTGAAACCTCTTTCTTATGTGCATTCACTGGTTTCCTGAATATATATGAAAACAGGTTTACGCCCTCGAGATATCAGGAGTGTTGATCCATCATTGTGGTTGACAAATTCAATGCCTGCGTTGCTGGTACTCCAATTGCTTTTAACTATGCATTTACTGAAAGCATTCTGTGGATGTTTTATTTGCTTGTTCTCAGTTTAATAACCTTTCAAATGTTGTTAAAAGTAAAAGTAAGTTAACAATCGACGATCAATATAAAACCTTTGCTACATGCAACTTATGAAAGGTTTTTTTCATTAATAACTCTTCATATTTCCTAATTCATATAGCTCATTAACTAATCCCAGGTTTTGTTTGTAATTTCTCTTTGTGAAAATTGATATTCACCATATCAGGAGAATGCCACTTAATGAACTCGCTTTTAGGACAAAATGATGGGCAAGCCCACATAGTTTTGGCTTATCTTTGGAAGGCACTGATAAGTTATCCTTTTTTTGGGCCAATTCATCTTTGTATGTTTCTACTACAGAGCATTTTCTCCTTATCCTTGTATTCCTGTCTTTCAATAATTTCTTTACAAATCCAAAAAGACAGTCAGAAGGTTTTTATTGCATAAACAGTTACTTTCTGAGGTGGAAATACCTGCTTCTTACTCAGATTTTACAGTGATGCTGTTTAAGATTAGCCAAGTTGTTTTTTCCTTCACTGATCTTGTGCAGTTCCACCTTTTCTTCCTTTAAGTTTATAAGTTCTCCACATAATTTGTGCTCAAGAATTATCAATTAACTTCTTGCTCAACTTAAGCATATAACTTTCTCCACTGGCTGTTTTTGATGGACATCATTTTGAAATCTTCTTCCAGGTCCGTGAGCATGCAATTCTATTGAATCTAGGTTCTTTACGGGCCATAATAATGCAAGAACAAGTCCTTATATTTAATTATAACCGGTAATACTTCATACCAGATACTCTAAAAGTTTAAGGTCTGACCTAGCATATAATGCAAGTGAAGTTAACAATTTTATTTGCTATGCCTATAGTAAAGGAGGAAAGGCTTTCATTGATGCATTGTTACCACGGCTAAATCCTAAAAACACAAATGGAGGACCATCGATGCCTTTTGTGCTAGAGGTTAGTCAGTCCAACCAGCTGCTTTACGTATTGAAAAGAGTTGATTACTCTGTCCGCACCTTGATCTGTAGTTTCTTCCTTACTATAAGTTTTGCTACTTTGTAAAATGATGGATGTTATGTATTCTTGTGATCCAAATCATATTTCTTGCCATTCATTGTCAATGTTACATGACATGATGCAAAAATTCGCTTGAAGGCCACTACTTCAGTTGAAATGCTACCACAATGATCCCTAAGGAATTGTAGACAATTTTATTTTTATTTTATGATGGTGGTTTTTGGGCCAGCTTGTACGCACCTAGAGTAAAATCCACCAGATACCTGCTACCTCCCACCAGTATAGGTACCGGGTAACCCTGTCACACGAAGACCTAGACATATGGGAAGAAATAACCTAGTATTTTTTGTCTCCACTAAGATTTGAACACACCCTTGAGTGCATCAATTCTGCAAAGCTTATATTTACTTGATAAAAAAAATCAATTCTGCAAAGCTATCTAAGTTGTCCTCGATCTATTAAATGGGTGGAAAGATTTTATTTTAATTTTTATGTTCTTCACTTAATAAAGCGGGACTTGATGTGCTCCATGTATCAGTACTTGAATTACAAAGTATGTTGGACTAAAATTTATTTGCATTTCTTGGGGGCTTTCCATTTTGAAGTTAGTGCCAATAGATAAAGCAGAACCCTAAGCACATTTGCTGTAGCACAGTTAGTGTGGCAGTATAGTTATCTGAAGTGGACATCTATTCATGTTATGTTACTGAATTAGAAATAAGGATCGCAAGACGTAACGAAATTTCGAATGGATGTGGATATCAAGCGTAATAAAAGTTTGAAGTCTGTAAAAAGACTTTCTTCTGAAATTTTCAGGTGGTTGAAGCAGCATTGCATTCACGGATACAGAGATTGGAGCATAGACTCTGGGACTTAGAACCTCGTGTGAGTATGGAACATAGTGAGTTTTGTTTAACTTTTTTCCTTTTCCACCTTCCTTCTTCCACTCTTTGTCTATATCTTGAAAACAGAATGCTCCATTGGGCATATTTTGAAACCATGAATGCTCTTTGTAAGCAAGTTGTCTTGGTGAGGGAGGTTGACTGAAAATGCAAGGAATCTGTCACTTTCCTTTAGATTTGCTTTCCATTGCTGTTGTTATGAAAAATATGTTCTAACTAAAGCTTTTTGGAGGAATTGTTTATAATTTGTGCAGATCATTTTTACGTGAAACTGCCCTAATTTATGGAGTATCTTTCAAAGTACATGCTTGCCTAGCTGTTAGAGTATATCCCCTTAGGCCTTGGAATTAAGGTTTTCTCTTTCCACATTCTTGCGATAGTTATTTTCAATTTAGAAATACTTTGTCTCACTTGGTGCAGGTCCAAGCATTACTTGAGGTTTTGCCTAATCGATTAACTGCAGACATATTGGAGGAACTCCGTATCAGTAAACAGAAATTGGTAGTTACCATTCAGGCATGTCTTATACAGTTAATTCTTGATATTTGCTACTAACACTTTCCTTCTCTTTCTTGTGACAGGTGGAATTGGGTTCCAGGGCCGGGGCTCTTAAGCAAATGCTGCTTGATATTCTAGAGGATACTCATGAAATACGTCGCATCTGTATCATGGGGAGAAATTGCGTACTTAAGAAAGAAAATGATGAGATGGAATGCTCTGTGCCCCTAGAAAAGGAGGTTGCTGAGGGTGTGTTTACATTTCCATACTCACTGTGACTTGCATATGGCATACAACAGATGCCTGATCAATATGCATCTAACAGACTAACACTTGCTTGTTTGCCTTTCTCTTTTGCAGAAGAAGAGGAAGAAATTGAAATGTTGTTGGAAAACTATCTTCAGAGGTTGTCTATTGCTGCTTCTTTAACTCAATTCGTGCAGATAGTGTAGCTCAGAATTGTTCCATCCGTACTTTATATTTAGTGCAATAACATAATCAAGCAACATGCACTATTTAGGCTCTGGTTAGACTCAGATTCAGATGAAGTTCTGCAAAATAAGGGCTCAATAACAAACTCAAAAGAATCCAGAAATGGTTTGGTTTGACTGTATTCTACTGTATAATAAATGATAAGCTTACTAAAATTCCCTTAATTACGTAAATATTTAATTTATCAACAATTCAAAATAAAAAAGAAGATGATCGAAAAAGGGATAGTAAAGTTGCTGGAAGGAGTACTCAGAAAAAGTGGCGAGAAAGAGTAGTATTGATGAAAAAGGGTTGTTAAAATATGACATCAGACAATTCAAAACTCAAAAAGGAAAAAAAAAAAAAAAAGGATAACAAGTAGGTGGTGAGATGGAGAACATTAATAGTGGCAAGGAATACTTACGGAAAGAAGGGGCTTAAAATATGATGAAGAATAATAGGGTAATGGTTGGTTTTAAGAAAGAAATACGGGGTAAAAGGAGAATTTTAGATAATATGGGCAAAATGGAAATGAGATACTTATCAATTCCACCACAGCAAATTGGTTGTTACGTAAAATGGGTCTTTTTATTGTTATGTAATAATAGATGTAGCAATACAATACAATAAATTGAAGTAACAGTCAAAACAAACATTGTATTTAAAGTAACAATATGATAAAATATGATGCGAGGAAACCATCCATAATGTTACATATCGCACAAACTCGTGAAAATATTATAGTTTCCTATAAGTCAAAATTTACTATCTTAAAATCTCCGTCAAACTGGGATTGAAGAGAGTAACAAAAAATATCTGCAAATGTAAAAAAAAGAAAAAGAAAAGAATGATGAACTAAGTTTTTATTAGATGCAAAGAAGTTAGCTCTGTGAATATAACTGAGTAGGATTTAATATAATCAAATAACAAAATCTTAGAGAGAAATTTTTTTGAGCAAGAAATCATTGAAACGTGCAAGGTAATCCTAAAGCATTCAACTTCTTTTTTGTACATATAGCATTCACGATTCCTACCTTTTGCATTTTACTTTTAAGGCGGTTTATATGGCAGTTAGAGGATATTTGTCCACCCAGCTTGGTCCAATACAAGGCAAATTTTATGATCATACTAGGTTTCCACCCATCATTTCTTGTTTGTCTTTTACCATACAGTAATTTGCCAATAGTTTTTTTTTAATATATATTTGATATCATTGGTTCATCCAACTGCAGATGTGAATCTTGTCACGGTCAAGCAGAAAGGCTCCTTGATTCTGCAAAAGAAATGGAAGACTCAATTGCCGTAAACTTGAGGTTTGTACATGTCTTGATACTTTCCTGATTCAAGCTTTTATCTTTGAGATGGTGAACTCGGTGATAGATAGCTGAAAAGTGTGAACAACAATTTGTTTGTAGGGCAAATTGGTACCGAAGATGCTTTCCTTCATCTGAAAAAACTCTACTTTGTAATTTTCCTGGCCTAAAGTGTTTTGAAACTTTTCTCATGCTGTAGTGAAATATAGGACGATATTTTATAAGCTGGTCTCGTTTCAGCGGATAAACTTACCATATGCCAAAGTATTGATGGACTGCTGATTAATAGATTCTGTTGGTGTTCTTATCAGTAAGCCATTTGTTCAATTGTGCGAACTAGCGATCAACCAAGTGAAAAGAGCATTAAACTTCTATATACAACTTCACGAGTCCACGAGTAAGAATTCATTGCAGAACTTTCAATCACTGAACCTGTAATTTGTGTTTTAATAAGAAGGATGTCTGTCAGAAAATGCTTATCCTACAAAAGAATGGTAAGAAATTTTAAAGAATAAAGAGAACTAGATGGAGCATGTGACTATTTAATTCCTGTTGTACCTTTCGAAACCTTTTCAAAGTTTTTTCTTCTTTTTTTCTGGTGATTAGTCGTACCTTGACTAAACAATAGTTAAGACATACTCTTACCGTGGAAAGCAGGGTTCTTTAGCTAAAAATGCTAGGATTCCTTTAAATAAATGCATACAAGAAATCAAGGTAATACTACTAGACTGTTAATTTATAAATTGGTGAAAGTGCGTTTGATTTCATTCTGTAATTTGCCTTCTTTATGGTGTACTGACACATAGTTGTGAAAAATATTACTATCAGTGAGCATCTTGGTTAGACTTCAAGAATTTTCTTTCTTTTTTCAGTTCTCGAAGGCTTGAGGTAAGCAGATTTGAATTGATTCTACAGGTTGGGACATTTTGTGTTGCCGTCGGTGCTATGGTAGCAGGTATCTAATCTACTAACCAAAAGCAAGTGTAACAATTTATGCTTAAACCATGTTTTTTCTACAGTGGTTTCTTCTTTGACACCTTCTCAGGAGAACCAGTTGAGTCGCCCCTCTAGTTTTGTCTGTAAGACGTTTCTATGATGCATAATTATCCAATTAGATATGCGTAGTGCTAGTAGAATTCACATGGCTTAAGAGACGCAAATTTATCACTTCTACATGGATTACCTCCAGTGAGTGCTCAACTGGGATTATTACTTCGTATTGTTCCTTTTGGATGGAAAGGGCTATAGGCCAAATGCTGAGTTCTTTCAAGTTCGTTTTTCAGAACAAATCCATCGACTAGGTCCTAGGTATGCATATGACCCTCGCACTTCTTAGTTTGCTGTTCTTGGTGAGAGGTGCAGAGGTTTTATTGATTTTTATATCATACCTGTGCCTCGGCGTCGCACTTTTAATACGTAATATATGTTTCTACACAATTTAGTCGTACATGTTTTGAATGCTTTTCTCTCTGATCATACTCTTTGCCCCAAATGTAGTTTAACTTTACCAGACCATGTCCATCATGCACCATAATGTCTCAGTATTGATAAATAAGCTGCTCATATATCAGAATGAAGTTGGTTGGTTTTCAACCTTTTGTCCCTTTTCTTTTCTTGGTTTTCAACTTTGTGTCAGATCAGTCAGATTGTTGACCTAAACTAGCTTTGGTGTCTTATAATTTATAAATTCCTAAGTTATTGCTATCGAGTCATCCGGTTTCAATCACAGAACTCCTTCAAGTTTTTTAACTTGGTGCTACTAAGTTGTCTGTTCCTACTTTCTGTAAGTTAAAGCTACTCATGATTTGAAAAAGAAAATGTTGCTCATAATTAGTTGTTTGTACTTTTCTGAAGCACATTTTAAAACCTTATTTAGGAGAAATCTCCGGAGAATTGAAAGTAAAGAATGGACAAGTGCTTGCAACTGGACTGAAAAGTAGAAAAGATGGTTCTTTGTCTATTCTACTGCTGCGAATAAATTCCATCTGCATTAAAAGATTAGATTCATAGATGTATATTATGTCGCTTGTGTTATGACATACCTGCATTGGCTTCGGTACAGGTATATTTGGCATGAACTTAAGATCCTATCTAGAGGAACATGTGGTATGTTTCTTAAATCTCAAGACCTCATTCTCCTCCTCTTGGGCAATATTTCCGATTTTTGTCTTCTCATTATGTGTTTGTCTAATTAAATGCAGTTTGCATTCTGGCTTACAACTGGAGGAATAATCGTTGGGGCTGTTCTGGGCTTCTATCTCATGTACTGGTATCTGAGAACAAAGAAAATACTGTAAGCAACAGCTGCTTTGGCAATCAGGTATAGTCCTCACCCAGAGGCGGATCCAGGATTTAAACCCTATGGGTTCAGTCTTTAAGATTTTTAGCATTGAACTCATTATATTTTTAAAGCTTTGAGTTCAAATCTACTATTTGTTTCAATTTTATTTGGTTTACACATAAATTTATGCTCCGCATCAAAAGTTATGGGTCCAGTTAAACCCGTCACTTATACGCTACATACGCCCCAGCCCTCACCATTAGTGCTCTACCGACTTACCTCCTTGCAGTTAACATGAAACAATGATTTTCTTGGACTATGTACATGTTGACTAGAACTCGGATGTTTTATTGGGGATAGGAGGTGCAATAAACACAGCAATGTAGGCTGGCCATTGGGTGTTAGCTTACTTGTCAGAAGACTTGTCCATCTTTCACCAGTACCACACCCAGTTAAAACATGACCCCTCTTAGCCTACTACTGAAATATGTGGCAGTGTCTAAGTCGAATTACATCTATTTCACATCATGATTTTGATGAGCTCTCTTTCTATTCTCAGGTGACACGAAACTGGACAAAGATTCAGCTTGCAACTGCAATATAGTGCCCAAAAATTGCTGGGTACTAGCATATTCTGTGGAAAGATTATTAGATTGGAGCATTGCGCATTAATAAGGAGCTTCATAAACACTCGGCAACATCAGCAAAATTAGGTACTCATTCTGTCCCGAATCAAGATCCACAGGATTTGAGAATAAAGGAGACCGCCAAATCCTCGGCAAGCTAATACCATGGTTGTCAATTAGGAACAGCCATCATCCTCTATACCAGCTTGTTAGGTAGCATAGTGTTTCCAGTTATAAGTTACTACCACATTCTGGCATTAAAGGTATTGTTGCACTTGCACCCTTGTAAACCCTGAATACGCAAGTGGTGAGTCAGTTGAACAGAAGTACCAATTGAGAGAGTTCTCATGCCCAAAATTTAATTATCATTTCTTCTTTCATTGTAAGTTGTGCAGAGTAGATTTTGAACTTGAAAAAAATAACTAATTCATGTATTGATGCCAGATCGCTCCCGGAGTTATGGACAGATTCTTGACCATTGAAACAACTCCTTTGGGTTCAAATTCTTTTCCGTTGGATTAGTGTTTTGTTACATGTGAAATCATGGAGATGTTTGCCTTGTAAACTTTGTTACTGGTTTGTACTGCTCGTCTTGTACTTGTGTTGGTTATATCATTGCAAAGTGACCCAAGCCAAACATCTCCATGATTTTACATGTAACAAATGTCTCACGACATACTATCTTGCATGGCACTAACTTTCGAGAAATGAGAAACGCAGAATTGACCGAGATCGAACGGAATAGGTAAATTCAATCATAAGGGTCGTCACAGAACAAAGCCCTTAACTCTTGGTTAATCTTCAAGGGAAATAAATTAAACATGTAAAAGCAAGGACTAGAAATTCACCGAAACGTAACACATAACTACATCAAAATAATACTCTGAAAAATGTCCCCCATAATATTTGGTTCCCGTCACTAAAATCTTATTCCAACTGCTGCTACTGCACACGTTCAATTTGCCAGGGGTGGGAATGGGAGAAAATCTATCAATGTCACCACTATCATCGCCTGTACAGCGAATAAGAAAACACGTGGACACAACTTTTTCTATAATGAGATACAAGCAATTAAGATCCAAGAGTAATTTTGTAAATAGAAAGTACACGAAAGGACAGGATATTCAACTTTCACAAAGAATACTCTGATACTAATACAGGGTAATCAAAACCTTAAAATGGTTCAACAACGATACATTAGTGATCATCTCAAAAGAATGAAGAGGCAAATGAAATAGGTATAAAGGGAACCAAAAGTACTCCATGGTCCACTCACAAATTTTCTTAAGGGGCAAAAAATGGTTAAATCAAGATGGAACAAGAAAACCACAACCTGAATCAATCAACCATGCTTTGCTGGTTTTACAGATTGAGAAACTTTGACTGGCTTTGCAGTTCCATCAATCACAATATTCCCCACTCCAACTTCCATCGCCTCCCTCTCATCTTTCTCCCTCTTCTTCTCTGAGCCACCATTTTCAGTAGCTCCGGATGTAGAATCAGTTGTAGCCGGAGCAAGACTCCGAGGGCCTCCAATGATCCACGGATGACTGAGACATTGAGCCGCAGTAGGTCTTTTCTCAGGCACAAAATCAAGTATGGGAACAAGGAAGTCTGCCATGTCACTAGCATCTTGTTCACTGAAATCATACTTTTCCCTAAGCACTTTGCTTATAGGCCAGAACCGCAATCGCCTGATATGCCTCAAGTCTCCATATCGGTTGAAGAACTCTCGTGAATAGCGCCCACCTAAGGCGATCTACAGACAAACTTAAGATCAGCTCTCCTAGTTGAGTTAATTTACATACAAGAAACGAAATATTACGCTGCTTGCACCGGAAATCAAGACTCACCTTGCGTGGCATCATTCCAAGAAGCTCCATCATTAGGGCCAAGTGATCCTGTGCAGAAAGGGGAAGTAAGAAAAAACCAGTGAACTGAACCAGCAATTAATAGCATTAAAGGGCATCCCGGTGCACGAAGCATCCCGCGGTTACGCAAGGTCCGGGGAAGGGCCGCGTCCCAAGGGGTGTGATATAGGCAACCTACCCTGATGCAAGCAAGCATCAGTGGCTGATTCCACTGCTCGAACCCGTGACCTATAGGTCACACGGAGACAACTTCACCGTTGCTCCAAGGCTCCCCTTCACTAATGCTTGCATCAGGGTAATAGCATTAAGAAAGAATTAATCAAATTATCTCTACGAATAAAATCTGACAAAAACTAATCCAACACAAAGGATGACAAACTCTGGCTTCAAAAGCTTGACCGGATGCTCAAAAAATTGAACTGGCATTCCATTATCTTTTATACAATCATGTCCTATGTCAACAACAACAACAACAATCCAGTATAATCCCACAAGTGGGGTCTGGGGAGGGTAATATGTACGCAGACCTTACCCCTACAGACCTTACCCCTACCCCGAGGGGCAGAGAGGCTGTTTCCAGGAGACCCTCGGCTCAAGAAGCAACGAGAGACGATATATTAGTACTATCATAACAAAAATTGATGCCATGATAGTAGCATGTAATTGTTTGAATTTTATATCAAAGAGGTAAATAACCAATTTGAGTAAGTATCATACTGTATTGTTGCCTTTTAGAGCAGTATACTGTAATTTACTACGAAAGTAACTGCTTCACCGTCTAAAAACTCAACTAAATGAACAATTAAAAGATCACAGAAGATGAAACTAGTAGCTGGTACTACAAACAATCTATTCAGGCAACCCTAGGAAATATTGATTAGTCAATAATATACAGTAATGAATTCTAGGAAGCATAGGAAGAACATACTTCAGAAAGATTGACACAATTTGCATGGCATAAAACCCGCATATAAGAGGTATACCAAAAGTAGAAACCTACATAAAAATATGGTTCTCTACGAATAACATCCAATCTTCTATACAAAGAGGCACTGGTGCACCAAAAAGAAATAAGGGATATGAAACTACTTCATATGTAATTTGCATACTACATATTAAAGTAATGATTTAAAGCCACAAATGCATTCTGTATTATTCCATTTAGGTTTCACATTCTCAAATTTTTACTGTATAACTAGTTGATAACTTAGTCCTAACAGAAAGATCCTTTTCCGCTATCTACTGAAATAACATTTGCTAGGTGCAAAAGAGAATTAACAGAGGAGTGCAAAAGAGTAGGTAAAGGCTATTACTATTAGGGGTCTTTTGGTTTAGAAGCAAGCTATGCATGTAATGCAAGGATTAGTGATACGGGGATTAGTAATGTAGGAATTATATATTATTGGATATTTGGACGGTTGTACTAAAGCTTATTATATATACAGCGTATATTTTAAAATATGTTTATAATTGTTTAACAAAATAAAATATTAGTCTACATGAAGGGTTACTTTGGTCATTTACTGCGATAAATTTAATCCATGTGTCACTAATCCCCATACTCATATTCCATATTCTACAAAGCATAAAATGATACATAGATTCTCGCATGACTTATGTGGGTATTAGTTATGACTTATGTGGGTATTAGTTATGTGAAAAAGAAAAAATGAAACTAAACTTTGTATAAAATAGTGCTATGTTTTATGAAGGAAAAGAAAAGCAAAACCAAACAATGTTATTGTATAAAACAATGTTAAATTTTATAATGTCACCTTCGATTTTTCTATTTTGGTAAAAGAAATTTAAGTAAAGATGGAGGAGCATATAGCCTCCTCAAGATGAGCGTCATAGAAATGCAGATGTTAAAATGGATGCCGTCATACAAGATTGGATATAGGATACAAGTATCACACATAGAGGATAAAATATGGGAAACCACATAAGATAGTTTCATCATGTCCTACATATACCTCCAAATGCACCAATTCACAGGTGCGACTTTATGGTGAATGAAAAGTAAAGAGGTGGACCTTAAATCAAATAGAGTAAAGTTGTTACAAAAGATCTACAATTTCTAGTGATCAATTGAAACATAGCTAAGAATAAAACACAACGTAAGCAAAGGACCCATAGAGGTGATGCCGACTAGCCGGATAAATTTTTGTTTTAGGTCTGGCCTGGGATAAGTTTGAGATATAGAGAACCTCAATTTTATAGAACACACAAAACAAAAAAAATTACCTTTTTGGGCCTTTTTTGGGGTGAGGGGTGTAAAGGCCTTAAAAGACAAACTATTTACAAATAGAGCAATAGCTACACCTCAATCCCAAGCTTCTTAAAAATAGGGCAAACTTTACGCAAAACACATATTGCTAACCCCAACTAGTTTGGGATAGACTTAATTGACCGATTCAGTATTGTCTAAGGTGAAAAGTGCAAAAGGCACAAATGTTTTTTAAGCTAGCACAAACATAACTAATACGCACTTTAAAAAGATAAAGATATGCTTACAGGCAAATACAAGAATTATGTGGCCAGGGGAGTTGACAAACTGCAATTAAGTAGATTATATCAAGAAAAACCACGTCAATCATGTTTAAATACCAGATTAAATTTCTGATTTATACGCAAAATATGCAACTAAGTTTCCAATTCAAATCAAATGTCTAGTTTTCTATATAAATTTCTAATTTCATAATCCTAATCACCAATATTCCATCCATAGGTTTACTTAACAACTAATATATCATTTTGTCAAACATATGTGTCGTTTACTATAGTAGTATAGCTTCTTTAAGATGACCTAGTAAATTGATCTAATTTTTAAAGATAGTCGGTCGTCCTTTTTTTTGCTAAGATCTACACCTGATCTCCTTAGCACTTCCACAAAAGCGTTCCTCCCTAACTGAGGCGAAGCACCAAGCTTGTGTTGGGCCTAGCTTTAAGGCTTAAGTGCGCTTCCAGTTTGCACTGGATTGATTGGGTGATTGTAACACCCCTCAAATTGCAGATAGAAGAAAGTGACTGTTTTTTTAGTAATCGCAGTGTTCGAGCCAGCTTGCGCGCACCTCAACTAATTCTACGGGGTACCTTTTACCTCCCATCAACACGTGTTCGGGTAACCCTGTCCACCAAGGCTTTGACAGAAGGAAGTGATTACCTTAACTTCCCTTCCAGTTGTACTAGTCGTCATCATGGATAAATACCCTTCCTTCATCATAGCCAAAGTTATATTCCAAATGCATTGTTTTTTAATTAAATTTTTAGAAGAACGAGCACTCAAAATAAGTATCGCTGATACACATGAAGTCTACAAAAGCTAATAAAGCATATATCTTGTCAATACGATTTCTTTACTTAAACTTAATTTAGTAATTGATACACGGCGTGTCATTATTACCAGTAGTATTAGCACTATTCTTGTAGTTTCGTATTCCTAAATCTTTGTTATTATACGTTGTGCCATTTGCTTCCGTTGTCTTATTACCTTGTTGTTGTTATTGTTTGCTCATTGCGCCCTTTTCACTGTCTTGAGCCGAGAGCCTATCGGAAAGAGTCTCTCTACCTTCATAAGGTAGGAGTAAGGTCTGCATACACATTATCCTCCACAGACCTCAAGTGTGGGATTTCACTGGGTTTGTTGTTGTTGTAAACTTAATTTAGTAATTAAGGCAATAATGGAATTATATAATACGCAAACTCCTAAAATAAAGATCCCAATATGTTTGCATCTTAATAGTTAAACAATTGAAAGTAAAGTTACTGTACCTCATCTCTATCATAGTTGTCACCACTGTGAGGATCAAAAAGAACATCACCGGTGGCAAGCTCAAAGCAAATGCAAGCCAAGGACCAAAGATCAGCTGAAGTAGAATATTTAGAGCCTAGGATAACCTCAGGACATCTGTATTGTCTTGTCTGGATATCACTTGTGAATTGTTTATATGTCCAACATGCATTACCAAAGTCGACTAACTTGCACTTAAGGTCCACATCAGCCAATAGTTTCTGCCTCACTGATCGGCTGCCTCTTTTAGGTCTTTGAGTTCTCTGCTGCCCATCCCTTGCTCTGTCTGTCATTGAGCCATCTTCACTTGCTTTAGTATTAGTCTTTCCTTCAACTGAGTCTTTATCGGGTTTCTCATCATGATTAGGCTTTTCAGGACTACTGGCTTCATTATCTTGTTCGGTTTCCTCAGAAGCTTCCTTGCCCGTACATCTTTGAGCTGCTCGCTTAGCCTTTTTCCGAATTTTCTTTTTCTGGTTCTTAGTCAGGTCACTATTTGAACTCTTTACTTCCTTGGAAGCACCAGATTCAGAAAGAATCTTACTTTTACTAGAAGGGAGAACAAGGGCAGCGCCTGACTTTGTTGGATCTTTGCTTTGATCAATCATTGATAATAGCAAAATATTTTCCGGCTTCAAGTCCGTGTGAATAATAGAAAGCTGACGATGTAAATAATCCAAACCCACCAAAACGTGGAAGCAAATTTCTTTAACCTTATTAATCGCTAGCCCTCGATAGTCTGAGTATTTAATTAGAGTCAAAAGATTATCCCCCAAGTATTCAAACACCATACAAACATGTTGCCCATTCGGCCCAGAATGCTTAAAGTGATCCAAGAGCTTTACCACACACTTCTTGTCATCGGGATCTCCCTCTGCAATCTGCTTTAAGATAGTAATCTCATCCATAGCCGCTTCTGTGTAATGCTGCGCACTCTTTTGAACTTTTAGAGCAACATACCTCTATTCCTCACAAAACACAACCAGCAATTAGCTAAACAATCCTCATTTCAAAAGAATTTGCAAAAACATCGAGAAGAGCTCATAAGCACATGAAAGTCCACAGATGTGAAAATTTCTATAGTAAACCATAAATTGCTAAACCGAAGAAAAAATTACTACAATAATTGCAGCATCACAACTATGACCAAAATACAACAACAACAAACCCAGTGTAATCCCATAAGTGGGATCTGACACAACTATGACCAAAATGCAAACAGAAAATAAGTACTCTATATCAAAAGTATTTAAATAAAACAAAAGAATCTCCACTCTCACACACACAGAGAAAACTCATACTTCCTCTATTCCAATTTATATGACACGATTTCCTTACTAGTCCGTTCAAAAAAGAATGACACATTTTTATATTTGAGATTATTTAACTTCACACTTCTGCTCTTATAGTCGGAAAGGTTATGGCATGTTTTAAGACCACAAGTTTTAAAAGTCTTCCTCCCTAAACTCCGTGCCGAGTCTAACCTATATCACGATAAATTGAAACGGAGGGGTAGTACATCATATAACAAGTGCATAGATGCAAAAATTGCTACAGTAAACAATAAGCAGCTAAATCAAACGAACAAATACTACAACACTTGCAGCATAATAAGTATATCGAAAATGCAAAACTTAGTGTAGAAATACTCACAGATTTTTGTGTATCCCAAGCGAGCCAAACAGTTGAAAAGTGTCCCCAACCAAGCTTGCTCTGCACTACATATCGTCCGTGTTTGAACGTATCTCCGATTCGTACAGCGTGATAACCTCCGCGCCTGTAATCGTCAGTACCTTCGTCCTCCGATGTGTAGTCACTCGACTCACTCCGATCGCCGCCGTTCCTCTCCTCCTCTTCCGCCATCGGCAGATCCAACAACCACCACACTCCGACGAATTAGTACCGGCAAACGGCAACGGAGAAATGAAAGCTGAAAACCCTAGCCCTAGTAAAAGAAGGTTCTGGAGAGGAGAGGGAAAATTTATGGATATTTTTGTAATTAATTTTGAAGGAAGAAGAAATAGACGGGCTTTTGGTGTTGTTTATTGGAGTAAAATATAAAACTTTTTTATTTTCTATTTTGTTCACTTTTTATTTTTTATTTTTCCCTCGCTTTTGGTTTACAGGGTTAGATGAGATGAGAGGCCATTTGGTTTGTGTTGCCGGGAAAATAAAGGCAAATGAAATAATGGCGAAAGGGACGGCTGTCAGCTGTGGGATTCTGTAGAAGTAGAACTTAAATCACATCTTTGTTTTTGTTGAAAAATTTGATTTTGTGACATTAGTTGTAGGAGGCATTTTTTTTGTCTTGCAATTGTGTGGTCCCAGAATTTTGTGGGCCCAGATATATAAGATATGGGTCCACAAATACGTAAAATAAAAAGAGGTCTCACATAACTAGTGTAAGTTGTGAGAGACACAAAATAAAATCACTCGTTTTTGTTTTTGTTTTTCTCAAAACTGGTATAAGAACTCCCACGATGCGCGAATAATTTGACAGAATATTAAGCTTATAAAATTATGATCTAATATATCATATTAACTTAATAAATATTAGTTGCATTTTATTATTTAATATACTGTGCAGAAATACAACACAATCTATACAAAATTAAACGGTACACATCATATAGTAATCAAATAAATTGTTTGATCCTTTTAATTTTTTATTGAATTAGCAAGTACTTAGTATTATTGCTAATTTTCTTGAGTGTTATTTATTTATCTTTTTTTTTTAATTAATTTAAAATATAGATATCATAAAATTATCTCTATCCCCCTCTTTTCGTACATTTCTTTCTACTATAATACTTCTTTGATTAGTTTTCAAATTTTATAGTTTATTAAAAATTTAAACAATGTAATATTTTTTACTAAATTTATAATTTTGAATTCATCAAAAGTATATATATGCTTATCTTATGTATAATATCCTAATAGTATCTTTATATTTTTGTTTTATTCATTTGAATTGAAAGTTTCTTTATTTTTTATTTTAAAATAATTTTAAAACTCCAACTTGAAACTACTCCCCAATTTGAATGGATAATTTTTATTATATATTTTCATTTTTTTATTATAGCTAATTTTATATTTTTTCTTAAAATATTTTGTAAAACTCCAACTTGAAACTACTCCCCAATTTAAATAGGTAGTTTTTTTCCCTTTTTTAATTATATGTACTTTCATTTTGTATTATAGCTAATTTTATTTTTGATTTTTGATTTTTTTTCCTTTTTTTTATTTTAATATATTGTAAAACTCCAACTTGAAACTATTCTCCCAATTTGGATGGGTAGTTTTTTTACCTTTATCTATTATAGCTAATTATAAGATACCTTTATTTATAATTTAAATAGAGTAACCTATTAATTCAAAATTTAA
The DNA here is from genome assembly GCF_001879085.1 of Nicotiana attenuata. Taxonomy (NCBI): domain Eukaryota; kingdom Viridiplantae; phylum Streptophyta; class Magnoliopsida; order Solanales; family Solanaceae; genus Nicotiana; species Nicotiana attenuata. The sequence goes on along the minus strand of NW_017671309.1, from coordinate 248,127 downwards.
AATTCAAAGGTTTTTTAGTTAGAAAGGGATTAACCGAAACTACTCCCCAACTAGTAGTTTTTTTATTTGTTTTTTAATACTTTTGTTTTTTCACTTTAGCTAATTTAATTTCTTTCTTATTTTTTTAATTTAAAATAATTTTAAAATTCCAACTTGAAACTACTCCCCAGTATGAAAGCCACTTGAAAAATATTGTCTTAACAATGCCACTTGACTTTTTGTATTTTTCATTTGAATTGAAAGTTATTTTATTTCCTTATTTTTGTTTTTTATTTTAAAATAATTTTATAACTCCAACTTGAAATACTCCCCAATTTGAATGTGTATTTATTTTATTGATATATTTACGTTTTTTACTATAGCTAATTTTTTTGCATTTTTTTTATTTTAATATATTTTTAAAACTTCAACTTGAAACTATTCCATAATTTGAATGGGTAATTTCTTTCGTTTTTTATAATTAATTATAAGATATCTATATTTATTAATTCAAATAGAGTAACCAATTCTTTCAAACTTTAAAATCAAAAAAGTTTTTAAGTTAGAAAGGTAGTTTATTTTGTCTTAAAGTCCTGTTTGGCCATGAGTTTTGCCAAAATAAATTTGGGATTTATTTTCAAAACTCATGTTTGGCCATAAATTTTGACCATATGTTGGCCAAATCCCAAATCCCAAATTTCAAATCCCAAAATCAACTATTGAGCTGATTTTGGGCCAAAATCCCAAAACTTGAAAATTATATACATGTTTTTCCAAAATAAAGTTGGAAAATAAAAACGTACGTCCAAACACATTTTCATCTTCAAACCAAACTTCACCCAAATAAAAATTTTCAAAACAAATTTGGAATCTATGGCCAAACGCTAGCTAAAACTCCAACTTGAACTACACCCAAATTTGAATTGGCAATTTTTTATTTTTTTTATTTTGTTTTTTATTTAAAATAATTTTAAAACACCAACTTTGTTGGAGCTTTGTCCTAAAAATCTATACTTAGCATCTTATGGTTATCCACTTGGCATCATATAATTATTTGCTTCTATTTTTGTGTGTATGTGTGTATATAAATATTTTTAAATTCCAAATTGAAACCACGCCCCAATTCCTTATTTTTGTTTTCTATTTTAAAATAATTTTAAAACTCCAATTTGAAGCTATTCCCCAACTTGAATAGATAGTTTTTTTATTGTTATTATAATGTTATTATTTTGGTTTTTTTATTGTAGCTAATTTAATTTTTTCTTATTTTTCGTTTTCTATTTTTAAATAACTTTAAAACCCCACTTGAAACTACTCCCCAATATGAGTTATTTTTTTATATTTTTGTTTTTTAATATAGCTAATTATAAGATATCTATATTTATTAATTCAAATAGAGTAACTAATTAATTCAAAATTTAAAAATATTTTTTTAGTTATAAAGGTAGTCTTAATAATGCCACTTAGCTTTTTGTGATTATGCCACTTGTCTTAATAATGTGCTTTTGCCTCTCCCTTTATTATATATAGATCTTTCCTATTGTTTGATATATATACTCATTAATTTACTAAAAGTAGTTATTCAAGATATTCCATTTGATCTTATTTACTTGTCACTTACCTTAAAATAGTTGTTCCATACTTATTGTTAAGAAATAATTTAGTGTAATTTTTAATTTTACCAATCATACTCTACTATAAAAAAAAAAAGTGTAGTCCGGTGGACAAAACATTCGGGAAAGGACCGTAAGGGTGTGATGTAGACAGTTTACATCGAAAATAACTTTACCGTTGTTCAATGGCTCCCTTTTTATATTTTAATAGATGTTTTAAAAAGAAGTAAAGATTGAGATATCAAAAGAATAAATAAAAGTAATTTGTGTAATCTTACCTGCTAGTGGATGTCATGCCTGGACCATTTAAATCATACACTTCTCTATTTGCATAAAAATGAAGAAAGTGAAAGTTGTGGAACTTTTCCAATGATGAAAATAGATTAATAAAATGGAGTTCAATTGAATAAACGAAGATGTAATTTCTTAGAGAATAATGTGCACGGCTCCTTACATTTTCATATTTTTTGAATTCTTAAACGTCTTTTTGCTTCTGCCTTTAGAAGATAGAATTTGCCACAGATATAAACATTATTGATGTGTAAATTCTGTAACACTATTTTTGCCTTCCAATTGCTTATTTCCTCTTTTGACTATACTTCTTTTTCTGCGCATCACCTAAAGCTTCCAAATTACAAGTGAATAATATGAATGAGCCACCATTAGTCACATTCGTAGTTTTTTTTTTATTAATCAATATTGCATCTAAGTACGGGATAAAATGAGAATGTATATGATAAATGTAGTTCAATTCTCAGTAGAGCTGAATTGAGAAAATGCTGTTGATATATATAATACAACAAAAACCGTAGTCCAATCTCATATATAAAGCTTAAAAAATACGCACCAATGCTAGTGGTATAGGGTAAAATACGCTATGCCACGTGGCCGTCCAAAACAAGACATATGGAGCCTAAGGCGGGAAATGTCCAAGACGAAGGCAACTGTTCCGTCTAGGGAATATTTCATGGCATTAAATACGATTGCCCGTTACAAGAAATTTGGCATTTATGTTCACCGTTACATCTTCATCAATGACCCTCATAATTGACATTAAAGAGGGGCATGACCCTAAGACCTCCTTCCCTAGACGTAGCTATAAATAATGAGCTCAGCTATCATTGTAAAGGACATGAATTTGTTGGCAAACTTATACTACACTCTATCCAAAGCTTAATACAATTTTATCTTCTTGCCTTTCTATTTTGTTAATTCTGTGCCCGAACCACTGTGTTTCTGCTATTTCGTCTCTATCTCAAGGCTAAGTATTGCATATTTCTTCAATTATCTTATTATTTTAGGATCAAATTAATTCACTTGTTTAGAAACCACGTATAAATTCAACTGTACCATTTTTACGGGTAGATAGCTTGGCGCCCACCGTGGGGCCTAGACAACCGTGCAATTAAATTGATCCTTGCCTTTTTTACTAATGTGTTTTGATTATTTTGTCTTAGAAAAACTCATAAGAAATGGCAAATAACACTGTCAACAACACGCACAACCCCGAGATTCGAGGAGATCAGCCTTATTTCGAGGACTCAATCAGTGACATGAGAGGAATGGTGCCACACTGATGCATGACAGGCAATATCCTCGACATGTTCGAGAGACAACTCCCGATGTACTGATGAAGAACATGTCGTTGATGCGGTAAGGGTCTTGCAAGAGCAACATGCGATCATTCTAGGCCACCTCACGCGATAGATAAGGTTATGACAGAGTTGAAGTAGGTGCTGTCGGGGGCTTCGAATAACGCAAATAGACGATATCCAATTCCTCCTGGTGCTCCCGCGAATCAAACAACGAAGAGGGTCGACAACAACACTCCCAGGGGTGAAGTTGGCTCTGATGTGGCTGGGGGGGGGGCGAATCCAGCCTCAATAACGAGAATGATCCTTTCAAGAATGAACTTTTACGGTTTATGAGGGAAGTGAACGCCCGCATGGATCAAATCCCGGGTGCGCCACTAGTGCTGAAAGGTCCAGACTCAAAGAAGTATACTCAATTGCCATACAATCCAAGTGTAGTGCCAGAATTAATCCCGAAGCGATTCAAAATGCCTGATGTTCCAAAGTATGACGGAATTTCAGACCCTCAGGAGCATATTACTACCTACACAACGGCGGTGAAGGGAAATAATTTAGCTCCTCACGAAGTTGAATCAGTTTTGCTGAAGAAATTCAGAGAGACTCTCATGAGGGGAGCCTTGACGTGGTATTCACTGTTACCCAAGCATTCCATAGACTCCTTTGAGATGCATGCAGACTCTTTCATCAAGGCTCATGTCAGGGCTAGAAAAGTACATGCTCGAAAGGCTGATAGAGTCAGGATTGCGCAAGGAGAGTCCGAGCTGCTACGAGAGTTCATTACCCAATTCTAGAAGGGGAGAATGTTGCTCCCGGTTGTCTCGAATGAATGGGCGGCTGAAGCATTCACCAAGGGATTGAATCCGAGAAATTCAGACGCTTCCTAGAAACTGAAGGAAAGCCTGCTCGAGTTTCAAGCGACGACCTGGGCAGATGTCCATAACCGGTATGAATCAAAAATAAGGATTGAAGATGATCTGGTTGGTTTTCCTTCATCAACGAAAAGACGGGAGAAAAATAGAGAAAAGTCAAAGGACGATTACGACACGGACAGACGACCTTTGAGGAGCTGGTTTTTTGCGCTACGAACGGACTGAGGGTTGCAGCAGAGGCTTACGGATAGTAGACAGGTTCGCCATTGACAAGAGGACTGATCGCAGTCGGAACAATAGATCACTATAGGATAAAGAAGCGTCAAGGTCACAGGATCCTTCCTACCCCAAGCTATCAGAATATAATTTCAACGTCAGCGTAGTAGAGTTGGTGTCAGCCATGAGAAACATCAAAGAAGCACGGTTCCCGAAACCAATGAGATCTAATCCCAGCCAAAGAGATCCTAACTTGTGGTGCGAATACCACGGGACAAATGACCACTTGACTGGGGACTGCCGACATCTCCGGGAAGAAGTGGAAACACTGTTAAAGAATGGTCATCTCAGAGAATTCTTAAGTGACCGAGCTAAGAACAATTATGGTTGTAACCGGGACAATGCGAAACCCTTGAAAGCAGGAGAAGATCCCCCGCGCCAAACGATCAACATGATCTTCGGAGGGAACGAAATCAATGGAGTCACCTTCACGCTCACGAGGTTGAATCCGGCGAGGAGTTTTGTGGCCGGAATAATGCTTCCAGTGAGTTTAGCCTTCTCCAATACTCTCCATTGTATGATGTTAGTCAAACTTCTTAGATCCACTAGAACACGTTTAATTTTAAAATCTACCACATTTAAAGAAATTACCAGTGCATCGTTGTGTGGTAGCAGCAATCCGCCTACATCCTCCTCCGTGAAAGTGATATCGTCTTCAGCGACTTCCCGGAGCCTCTTGCTATGGGTTATTGATACTTTCGTCTTTTTTGCAGCCGAGCAACCGAGGAGAAATTTTGCTTCCCACAAACGCCGAAGGGGGTAATGAAAACAACCCTTTTTGAAGTGGTAGACAGTGATATGGGATATAACATTATTCTGGGAAGACCATGGTTGCACGAGATGAAAGCTGTACAATCAACATATCATCAATTGTTGAAGTTTCCGAAGCTCGAAGGAATTAAGCAGATAAGGGGTGACCAACCGGCGGCAAGGGAGATGAATGCAATTTCGGTCTCTAGTAGCAAAGGAAAGGAACACGCGTTATAGCAATTACAGGAACGGCACCTGCTCCTGAACTAGATGAAGTTAGAATGGTGGTAGAGATGTCAGAATATTATCAGGTGCCGAGATATTTCTAAGTTCCAGAAGAGATGGATGCAATGAAATCCACAAGGGAAGAGCTGGAGCAGGGTACATTATTCGAAGAATTCCTAGAAAGGAAATTCCACTTAGGGACAGGACTGCACCCGGAGCTCAGGTGTGTCTTTATTAAATTCTTTAAATCTAGTGCCGATTGTTTTGCATGGTCGCATGAGGATATTATAGGCTTATCGATGGAGGTAGCCGTGCACAAGTTAAGCTTGGATCCCAACATACCTCCGGTAAGACAAAAGAAACGCCCTATTGCCAAATCCGGGAATAAATTCATCAAAGAAGAGGTAACCCGCTTACTTAATATCGACTCGATCCGAAAGGTAAAATATCCAGACTGGCTAGCCAATGTAGTAGTAGTTCCTAAGAAGAACAACAAGTTTCGCATATGTGTAGATCTTAATAAGGCGTGCCCAAAAGACTCGTTCACACTGCCAAACATCGATCAAATGATTAATGCCACGGTCGGGCACGAGTTAATGAGTTTATATAGACGATATGATCGTTAAGTCTTTAAATGCAGGTGATCACCTTAAACATGTGCAAGAAACTTTTGACATCCTAAGGAAGCATAATATGAAACTTAATCCCGAGAAATGCGCGTTCAGGGTCAGCTCTGGTAAGTTTCTGGGATTTCTGGTAGCGCAAAGGGGAATTGAGGTAAAACCCAATAAGATCAAGGCTGTAGAAGACATCCCGGACCAACTGTCAAACATGAAGGAAGTCAAAAGGCTCACGGGAGATTGGCAGCTTTGAGCAGGTTCATTTCCCGGTCATCAGAAAAATGTCATCGTTTCTTCGCACTGCTCAAAAAGAAAAATAATTTCAAATGGACCCCGGAGTACCATCAGGCTTTGAGGGATTTGAAGAAGTACTTGTCAAGCCCTCCATTGCTTTCAAAACCAAAAGAAGGTGAAACATTGCTAGTTTACCTCGCGGTCTTGAAAGTTGCGGTAAGTGCGGTTTTAGTCCAAGAGGACGAAGGTACGCAATCTCCAATTTAATATGTTAGTAAAATTTTAACGGGAGCAGAAACTCGCTACCCACATTTGGAGAAACTGGCTTTAGCTCTCGTAGTCGCCGCTCGGTAGCTGATGCCCTACTTTCGATGCCACCCGATAATTGTGGTGACTACTTTCTCTTTGCGGAACATCCTCCATAAACCCGAGCTCTTGGGTAGATTTGCCAAATGGGCCACTTAAATGAGTGAATTCGACATAGAATATAAACCAAGGACTGCAATTAAGTCGCAAGTCTTGGCTGACTTCGTGGCCGATTTTAGTACAGGATTATTACCTCTGGCAACTAAGGAGGCTGTAATGGTGTCGGAATCGATATCAGGGGTTCGGACCTTATTTACAGTGGAGCTTCCAATGTTAAAGGGTCCGGGCTCGGTATATTCTCAATCACGCCTTCGGGGGAAACCCTAAGGCAAGCTGTCAGAACAATCCCTTTAACTAACAATGAAGCAGAGTATGAATCTTTGATTACAGGGCTCGAATTGGCCTAGGGACTTGACTCCGAGGTCATCGAAATCAAATGCAACTCACAGCTGGTGGTAAATCAGGTCTACGGGATCTTCAAAACCAAAGAGGAGCGCAAACAACAATACGTGGAAAAGGTCTAGGCTCTATTGACGCGATTTCGGGAGTGGTCAATTACTTATATCCCAAGGGAAGATAACGTAGAATCAGACGCATTGGCAAACCTTGGATCATCAACGGAAATAAAGGGATCTGAGTCTGGGGTGGTAGTACAACTGATGAACTTAGTCCCTGATACAGATGGTTATTATGAGGTAAACTCGACTAATTTAGTCTGGTACAGATAGCTGTCACACCCCTTTTGTCACCTCACTAACCATTATAGATAATAAAATATTTGTAAAGCTCAAAAGGGTTTTCAATTAGAAAGTGACAAAGAATTGTGTTCAAAAGGACTTTTCAGAGTCGCCACCTGACATTTGGTTTCGGTGTGTCAGGTCACCATTTTTTTAGAAATAATTTTTCCTTTTAAAACACTTTGGACTCTAAACTAAGTCTCCACCAGAGTTCTAAGTAAGGGGGTTTATTTGACTCGGGGAGAAGGTGTTAGGCATTCCCCGAGTCCCGTGAAAGTCACAGTTGTGTAATCGATCTAGTTGGCTTTTAAAATATTCAAATTGAGGTAAAAATAAACACAGAAAATAAAAATAAACACAAAAGAGGCTCGAGGTCGTTCCCACCTAATAAAAAAATGAAAATGAAAATAAAAATAAAAATACTAGGAGTTCTACTTTTGGCTTCCAAATACAAATACTTCGGGGCATAACCCTAAATAAGATGATAACTAAGGGAGCGACCTGTAGCCTTAGAAGCCAAAAAAATAAAGAAAATGTCCTAAAAGTTGCCTACCCAGGCGTGGTCGGCCTAACATGCTATTGGCGGATAATGTAATAAAAATAAAGTAAATAAAGTAAAGTAACAACTCATTTTCAGCCCAATTTCTTTTAGTTGTCTTATAATATTTAGACCCGGGCCAAATCAATTCATCGTTATACAAATCAAAATAGCTTGCTTTCCCGTAATTATTCAACAAACCAAGCCAATAAGAAACTAATTAATTTACCCACTTTATGAAACTCCCCAAATCAATTCATCGTTAATCCACTAAGCACCTTTGCTTGTTTAAGAAATCAGACAACAGTAAACATTTAGCACACTAATTCAAGATAAAACGTCATATGTACACAGCCGGGTAAACTAAAATCAAGCACAATTTCATTGTATATCAAAACACACAAGGAAGAACACTGAAATTTAATTAAGAACAAGGTTTAGAAATGGACCTTTATGTCAAAGATCTTGCCATTAACACCTACGAAACTCAGTGATCTAAGAAGCCCGAAACCGAAAACTCGGAAAACTACCTCAGCGAACCTCGACTGGAACGCGATTCCGCACCTCTGTTTCGATCTTCTTCTTTTGGGATGAGATTAAATAATAAACTGAAACTTTCTGTCAATTGCCCTCTCTATGTTTGCCGTTTTTCCTCCTCTTAGCTACCCCTTTGATTTCTTATTTTAGCAAGGAACTCAATTTGATTTTTTTCATATGGGATTCCTTTAATTCCTTTGTTTTCCATGGATCGCTGTAGTCAACAAAAACATTGCAGCTGAAGCCCAAATCTTTTGCTCGATGTCCATTTTCTTTAGGCTGTTTGTTTTCTGAAAAATGAGTTCTTTGGAGAGCTTTTCTCTTCTTTGTAAGGGAATCTGTCTCCTTGGTGGTGTGTGGCCGTTACTAGGGTCTTTTCTAAGAGATTATGTCTATCTCTTTTTTAGGGAAGTGGGGGTATGGGCTAAGGGATTAATTCTGAAAATGGGCCTAAAAGGATGGATTGTTTTAGCCCAAATTTGATTCTTTCTCATTGAATAAGACTAAAAATACTACCCCATATACTAATTAATCCTACTTAAGTAGAAATAACTATTAAAACAAAACTAACCGTTAAAACAAACCTATTTTTGATATTTTTCAAATATCATACTAAAAAAAATAAAAATGGGATTAGATTAAAATCATTGCAAAATTAAAATAATATTCCTACCAAAGATACTAATATTTTTGAAAATAAAGTGGAACTATTTTTGTATTTTCAAATTTTATGTAAGGTAGATATACTAAGAGTAACTAGATAAAATATCAATTACCTAAATAAAAGAAAATATTTTTATAATTTTTATTTTTGTGATAAAATAAAGTAAAAGAGTCAAAACTAGTTAAAATAGCGATATTAGACCTAAACTAAATATCTAAACGCTAAAATGTGTAAAATCTCAAGGAGGGTCAAAAATTACATGTCTACACAAAGGAAGAAAATGCGAAGATTAAAGACTTGCATGAATATTCAAATGAAAGAAAGACTCAAACAATACTTGAGCAAAAGATGTTTTTATTTACAAAAACATGCCAAAAGACAGATACAAGAATTGGAAAAAGAAAAAAAAGCTAAACTGCAATATCTCCGGAACCAGGAGGAAGAGAAGCATCCACGCCCCTGGGAGAAGTAGATGGATCCACCGATGGCTCAACATTTGATATTCACCAGTTCGGCCTTCAGCATCATCATCCTCCGATTCTTCTTCAGTTCGCGGGAACTCAGAACCGGAACCAGAAGGACCAGGAGCATCAAACCTCACCGAGAGTCCACTTTTTGCAGCTAACTCAAGCTCATGGGCCTTAATAATTTCAGCATCAAAATCAATGCTACCAACTTTAGCATCTTTCAAGGTTTTTCTCCTCATGCTGTACATAGCGTAAGTTTTCTTAACAACGAGGGAAGCCGCTCGGTGCTTAATTTCTTCTTTGAGTTGGGTTACCTCGGTAGAAAGGCTTTCCTAGGAGGACCTATCAGATCTGAAGCTAACATCAAGGTCATGGACAGTTGAACTAAAGAGCCTGTTATGCTCGATAGTTTACCTGTACTTCTCCTCCAACTGGGCATGTTTCGCCCTCGTAGCAGCAAGCTCTTTAGTTTTGGAATTCAAGGCTACCTCCAAATTATTCATCTTTCAGCGGAGGCAGCCTCACGATCGGATGCAGCAAGAACGATATTATGGACTTCACCCCATTTAGCTTTAGCTTCTTCAAACTGAATCCTCAACGGGGCGATCTCTTGGCTAAGGGTTTCCACCTCTTGCTCGCTTTGCTGAAAACGAGCTTCCAATACAACGGCCTCAGTGGCCTTGGCTTCTAGTTCTGAAAGGCGAGCGGCACTTTGCTCCTGCTCTACCAAAAGCTGATCTTGTGCAGAAGTAATTTCTTCCTTCTCACGAACCAACCTCTGAAGGCCCTCGGAAGCAAGAAAGTTGTCCTATAAAGCAAGGTAAAACTCAGAATACGTTCATACCAAAATAGAAGAAATAACAAAGGAAGAAAGAAACACACGCTGCAGCATTGTGCATGGCGTTGTTCAACAAAAACACTCCCGAGAGTGCCTGAATCTTTTCCCAATCTTTCTCTGAAGCCAAAGGCTTCAGATAATTAGCAAGCTCCACTGGCCGGGATAGCAAGTTGCATCCAGTAGAGACCGAAAGAGTAACATTCCTCCTCCTTTGTGGATCTTCAGAAGGGGCAGCATAATTTTGCCCTAAGATCCCATGAACTGGGGACTGGGGAAGAGGAACACCTTCTTTACGGTCAGATGTGGCCGGTGGGGATGATGTAGCAGTTGCTGGTGGAAAAGTGGATAAAGATGGAAATGATGTAGCAGTTGTTGGTGTTGGTGAAGATGGAAATGATGTAGCAGTTGTTGGTGTTGGTGAAGATGGAAATGAAGATGATGGAGTTGAAGAATGAGAAGCAACTGCATCAAATGCAGTGCTAGTTGTTGGATGCTCGCCAACCAAAGACGGAAGGGACTCGGTATTCAGCCCCGCAGTACCGGGCATAGCAATTGGGGCCAACTAACGGAAGTTGGCATTTTCTACTAAATCAAACTCCCCCAAAGTGCTGAGGCGTCGTCCTCGGTTGGTGTAACTAAATTAACAGATTGAGTATTTTGTTGAGTTGATGATGAACGTTGCCTTATGTGTAGAGAAGCCCCATCATCACTAGCTTCTCCATCATTATCGATCATCACGGTGTCTATGACCGGCTCAGGAGGGGGGCTACTGATCACAACTTCTGGAGATGACTCGGGTGAAATATTCTTCACCCTCTTATTCTTTTTCCCGGCCACGGAAGAATGCCTTCTTTTTAGCTGCTTGTTCTCTGGCCGGGGATTCCGTAGTAAAACACATGTGCCCAAAGTAGGCCCGGAGACACCTGTTCGAGTAAGCACCTCCTGAAGCAGCCTCGCCGCATCAGCAGGATCAGCCAAGACGTCCTCCTCAGGGACAACAACAGAGCCTGCAAGTAGACCTGATTTCAAGAAAGAGATAGAAGGGATCAATCAATTTCTTCACGTAAAAAGTTGAAACAAGGTTAGTCTGAATTACCATGACTTTTGGCCTTTCACCCGTATTAGATGGAAAACTCTTTCCATGTACGGGTTTTGGGCGTAGTAACGTCCAAGATCTTTTGGACCCACTAGCCCAAGCCTTCAACCATAGACGGAACCCATCGAGTTGTTAAAACAAGCGTAGAATGAAGGATCAATACAGATATGGAAGAATCCCTAACCAACTAAATATAAAACAAAAGGCTTACGAGTGCAGTTCCACGCTTTCGAAAAAGATGAAGCCGTTACCGAAATGATATCATAGGTGGAAACTAGAACGAACTGTTCCATCCACCCATGGTCATTGTCTTCGTCCATGCTAGATAACGGAGCATGGTGGCCACGCTTGCAGAGGTTTATCATTCCCCCGCGGAAGATCTTGGGAGAATAGAGATTCATCACATGAGCTAAAGATAGCTCGTCTCCCATTTCCTGGCACAATGTCGAAGCCAGGCAACCTTCCTCCACACAGAGGGACTTACTTGTGACAAACATACCTGGAAGAGGAAACAAAACTCCGCAATAACAGAGTCAAGCTCTCCGTTCAAAGAAAACGTACCCAAAGTAAATGGATACGTGTAAAAGTATGTAAAACCCTCCTTGGGTAGGGTCACTCGCTCTGATAGATCAGGAGCAACAATATCCGAATCATGGCAGCAACAGTTTTCCTTCACAGTAGGAATGCTAGAGGACGGATAGAAGAAAGATACTTACTGACAGCCAATGTACGAGGGTTAGCAGTAGGAAATTTCTCTTCGAAGTCTTTTGTCGTAATAGGACTTCTAGGGATGATGGATCCCACTTTTGGAGGAGCTGAGTCCTCGACCTTATTTTTGTTCTTTGAAGAACTGGTACATTTTGAGGAAGAAGCCATTGTACGGAAGAACGAAAACATTTTTGCTTGAAGAGAATTAGGGAAAAAATGAAGAGCAGGATGCAAGTTGAATAAGGGGAGCTTGGAAAATTATGGAGTATAAGAGATAAAGTTGATGTGTATAAGCAAAAGTTTTGGCGGCTAAATTCATGGCCATGATTACCTCGATAATCGGCAAAAGCTATGCTAAATCATGGGATGACGCGTGTTCGGGGCATTAAATGTGGAGTGGCGTGCGTCTAATCAACCGTCAGAAGCCTTCAAAGGGAGTTATAGTAATTCCCGCCAAAAGAATGTTTCTACCAACTTCCCAATAACACAAAGTTATGTCACCAGAAAGCAGGGGAACTATCTGTATAGGGTAAGATATGCTATGCCACGTGGCCGTCCAAAAAGGGGACACGTGGAAACTAAAATGGGGGGAATGTCCAAGACCGAAGGCAATTATTCCGTCTGTCACCGGGGAGAGTAACACTCATAAGGATGTAATAAATACTCCTCGTCCGGTAGCATTTAATATGGAACTATCTGTATGGGATAAAATATGCTATATGGAATGATTGCATGAGAAAGTGACACGTGGAGTCTAAGATAGAGGGTGGCTGAAACTGAAGGCAACCATTTAGTCTGTTACCAGAGATAATGATACTCATAAAGATGAAATAAATGCCTGCCACCCGGTAGAATTTAATGAAGAATATTCTACAATATTTAGTATATTGCCCGTTACAAAAGAATATGGCATTTATGCCCGCCATTACACATTTTTCAATGACCCTCATAATTGACAATAAAGAGGGGCTTCATCCTAGGACCTTGTTCCCTAGGTGTAGCTATAAATAGTGAGCTCTACTATCATTGTAAGGACACTAATGTTCTGGCAAACATACACTACACTATGTTCAAAGCTTAATACTACTTTATCTTCTTGCTTCTTGATTACATTGTTGTTGCACCCAGAAGTCCAGCTCCCGAAACAATTATTTCTACTATTTTGTCTATATTTTAAGGCTAAGTATTCTATTTTTATCTAGTTTATCTATTATTTTAGGATCAAATTAATTCACTTGTCTATAAACCACGTATAAATTCAACTGTACTATTTTACGGGTAAACAGTTTGGCACCCACGGTGGGGCTTAGACAACTGTGTAATTAAGTTGGTCCTTGCCTCTTTTACTAACGTGTTTTGGTTATTTGTTCTTAGCAAAGAATCATAGAAAATGGCAGATAATGGTGTTAACAACACACACAACCTTGAGGCCCATGGAAACCAGCCTCAGCATGAGGATTCAATTAGTGATACCCGCAATAAGGGGAATGATGCCATGCCGGTCAACGGCCGGCGGTACCCGCGACATGTTCGGGAGGCGACTCCTGATGATGCTGAAGAGAAGCATGTCGTTGAAGTGGTAAGGGTCCTGTAGGAGCAGCAAGAGGTCATTCTAGGCCATATCACACGACATGATAAGGTTATGACAGAACTAAAGCAGGCGTTATCCGGAGCTTCCAATAACGCGAATGGACGAGGTCCAGTTCCTCCGGTGCTCTCGCAAATTAGCAACGCAGAGGGTCGACAACAACACCCCGAGGGGCGAGTTCGGTTTCAATGGGACCGGGGGGAGGATATTTGGTCACAATAATGAGAGCGATCCCTTCAAAATCTAACTCATACGGTTTATGAGGGAAGTGAACACCCGCATGGACCAAATCCTAGATGCATCACCAGTGCTGAATGGACCAGACTCAAAGAAGTACACTCAATTGACGTACAAACCAAACATGGCACCAGAATTTTTCCCATGCGATTTAAGCCCGACGTGCCGAAATATGATGGGACTTCAGACCCTCAGGAGCATATCACCACTTATACAACAACGATGAAGGGGAATGATTTAGCTCCCCACGAGATCGAATCAGTTTGGCTGAAAGAATTTGGAGAGACTCTCACAAGGGGAGCCTAGATGTGGTATTCGTTGTTGCCCAAGCACTCCATCGATTCCTTTTAGATGCGTGCAGATTCTTTTATTAAGGCCCATGCCGGCACTAGAAAGGTGCACACCCGAAAGGCCGATATATTCAGAATTGCACAAGGAGAGTCCGAGTTGCTGCGGGAATTCGTAACCCGATTCTAGAAGGAAAGGATGTTGCTCCTGGCTATTCCCGATGAACGGACGACTGAAGGATTCACTAAGGGTTTGAATCTGAGAAGTTCTGATGCTTCCCGAAAATTGAAGTAAAGCTTGCTCGAGTTCCAAGCGATGACCTGGGCGGATGTTCACGAGGATGATCAGCTTGGCTTCCCGGCGTAGGCTAAAGGTCGGGAGAAGAACAAAGAGAAATCAAAATACGACTTCGACATAGATAGACGGTCTTTTAGGGGTCGATTTTTGCCCTATAAACGGGCCGAAGGATGCGGCAGAGGTTTTCGGTCGGCAGACAGGGTCGTTACCAATAGAAAAACTGATCGCGGTCGAAACAATAGATCATTACAGGATAAGGAAACATTGGGTTCTCGAGATCCTTCCTACCCCAGACTTTCAGAATACAACTTCAACGTCAGTGTAGTAGAGTTGGTGTCGGCTATGAGGAACATTAAAGAAGCAAGGTTCCCGAAGCCAATTAGGTTTGATCCTAGCCATAGGGATCCTAATTTGTTGTGTGAATACCACGGGATGAACGGTCACCGGATTGGGGATTACCGGCATCTACGTGAAGAGGTGGCAACGCTACTGAAATTGGCCATCTCAAGGAATTCTTGAGTGACCGTGCCAAGAACAATTACGGTTGCAGTTGTGACAACGCGAAACCCTCAAAAGTGGGAGAAGACACCCTACGCCTCTGACAATCAACATGATTTTCGGGGGGAACGAGATTACCTTCTCGGCGGCAAAAAAGACAAAGGTATCAGTAACCCACAGCAAGATACTCCGGGAAGCCACTGAAGACGACATCACCTTCATGTAGGAAGACGCAGATGGATTGTTGCTACCACACAATGACACATTGGTAATTTTTCTAAATGTTTTAGATTTTAAAATCAAACGTGTTTTTGTGGATCTAGGGAGTCCGGCAATTATTATACAATGGAGGGTTTTGGAATAAGACAAACTTACCAGAAGCATCATCCCGGCCACAAAACTCCTCATCGGGTTTAACCTAGCAAGCGTGACAACCCGAGGAGAGATCCTGTTGCCCATGAATATAGAAGGGGTGATGAAAACGACCCTTTTCGAGGTGGTGGATGGTGATATGGGCTACAGAATTATCCTGGGAAGACCATGGCTGCACGGGATGAAAGTTGTGCCATCGACATATCATCAGTTGCTTAAATTCTCAACTCTCGAGGGGATCAACCAAACAAGAGGTGACCAACCGGCGGCAAGGGAGATGAATGCGATTTCAGTCTCCGGTAGCAAAGGGAAAGAACATGCGGCATAGCAATTACAGGAACCGACGTCTGCATCTAAATCAAGCAAAGTCAATCGGGGGGAGTAGGTATCAGAATCTTACTGTTACGACCCAAACGGATGGGCCGCGACGGGCACTCGGTACGTTACTCAACCGAGTACCAACGTAACGTATGTTTCATATCATACTATCATAGGTAAATAAGCCAGAAAGGCTATCGTGAGATAAGTAGAATAAAACATGAGGAAATACTAGACATAGGACGACCCAACATGATATACCGACTTATACATATGACATATGGGCCTATAAGGCCGAAATGATCATTTGTATACTCAAAACATAGGCTGACAAGGCCATACAAGTATCCATATACATGACATCTATCTACAAGCCTCTAAGAGTACACTAATATCATAAAGGTTGGGATAGGGTCTTGCCATACCAATTAATACATGTCCAAATCATACTGACCAAAATAGGCAACTCCGGAGCAAATAGAGTGCACCAACACCTTCCACTAAGTTGATAGCCTACTTGGAGGACTCTCAA
This sequence comes from Nicotiana attenuata, assembly GCF_001879085.1. Lineage (NCBI taxonomy): Eukaryota > Viridiplantae > Streptophyta > Magnoliopsida > Solanales > Solanaceae > Nicotiana > Nicotiana attenuata. Next base: position 231,888 of record NW_017671309.1, on the reverse strand, counting down.
CCTGTCTATCGGGACCTATGGGCATGAAACGCAGCGTCCTCGGGAAAAACGGACGTTAGTACAAATAAAGTATATGTAAGGCATGAAAAGTAGTATATAATAGACATGAGAGAAATATGGAGTAAAATACTCAACCTGTAAGTCTGAATAGCTCAGTGAATCATGTAATATTTGTAATGTCATGCATATGCGTATAAATGTCATATCATGCATAGGTATATGCGTACATAACATCATCAAGCCTTTGAGGGCATCCCATCATATCATCTCGACCACTGTGGGCAAAATCATCAACGTATACCAGCTGATCAGGTGGTGGTGCGTATATAACGCCATAACCTTCCCCATACCCTATATACATATAATATATGCATATATAACGCCATCTGGTCATGGGTCAATATACTTGTATAAATGAATGCATGCTTAATGAAGTAAGTCAATAAGATCTCTTGGAATGTCATAAGATCATTATGCCTTTGATTAATATTATGAAATAAACTTTATCAACTTATGTATTTTTTGAGACCCATGAACAGATGATAGAATAATAGGACACACGGGGAATCAAGAACATAGGAACCCCTAGTACTTCTAAGAATAGTGTCATTTGCGAAAGTTGCGTGTTTGCTCGTTTTGTTTATATCATATGGATCATGCTAAAAGGAAAGAAGGGATAGCCTTAGCATACCTTTAATGTCAACTTCCTGCTTGTCTCTGTGAACAATCTCCTCCACGCCTCAATCTTATATGCCAAAGCTAGTCTTCTTCCACCTTTCTTCACTACGAAGAAATCTCCAATTTGCTATTATCCGGAGGAAACCGATGTGTGTATAACATCTATGTCGTTATCTACGTTTCCCTCAATCATAGAACTTAGTACCCATTTTTTTGAGAAGGAATATGAGTTATCTCCTTAAAAATGGAGGAGGGTCGTTGCTGTATACATAATTAAATCATGGGCTACTACACACAAAGGTGAAAGTGACGTTGCTGCCTCCATTTACCTCCATCCAAGACTTTATGTCACTTTAAAGATAAATTTCCTCCCACTCCTCAAAAATAGAATACATCACTCCTCAAATATGTATGTCTTGTTGCAGAACACTAGTTCTTTTTAAAATAATGAATAACTAACTTAAGTTAGATAATGAATTTGGACTCCACAAAATAGAGTATGGGCCCCCTAACATGAATACACCTAATAAATCACTTGACTCCTAAGAGGCCACCTATTAACTTATAATGCTTAGTCATTCTAGCTACTACACGTGGATTGATGCCCACAACAATAATTATCTACTAATTAATCTATTAAATTTCTACTAAAATCCAATATTTAACCAATTAGCCACATAATAATTTCTAGGTCTCATTCACTTAAATACTAGTATACTTCATATACCTTACTATTATGGTCACGTGGTATAAACCATTGCATAAATATGGGGTATTATAGCTCGGACCATTTTTTTATCCTAAAATATCAAACTTCGATGAAACTCATTTTCTTCAATTCGCTTATCCTCTCTCCTTCACGACTTTACTTATTACTTGTTTGAAATAGCATAATACTTATAACCTCAAAAATAATCTTTTTCTTGAACTTATGTCAATTACCTTAGGTGTAACACTTATGAGGTGCCAAGGTATTTCCAGGTACCAGAAGAGACGGACGCAACAAAGTCCACAACGGAAGAGTTTGAGCAATTCGCATTGTTCGAAAAGTTCTTGGAGAGGAAATTCCACTTGGAGACAGGACTGCACCCCGAGCTCAGCTCTGAGTTTATTGAATTTCTTAAATTTAATGCCGATTGTTTTGCATGGTCGCATGCAGATATGACAGGTATCCCAACGGAAGTGGTCGTACACAAGATAAGCCTGGATCTCAACATTCCTCCGGTAAGACAGAAAAAACGTCCATTGTCGAGGCCAGAAATAAATTCGTCAAAGAGGAGGTAACTCGTTTACTCGGTATCGGTTCTATTCGAGAGGTAAAGTATTCGGACTGGCTAGCTAACGTAGTAGTAGTTCCTAAGAAGAAGAATAAATTTCGCATGTGTGTAGACTACAAGGACTTGAATAAGGTGTGTCAAAAGGATTCGTTCCTATTGCCAAACATCAATCAAATGATTGATGCAACAGCCAGGAACGAGTTAATGAGTTTACTCGATGCTTACTACGGGTATAACCAAATTAAGATGAACCCGGAGGATCAGGAAAAAAGTTCGTTCATAATAACTTTGGCATATATTACTATAGTGTGATGCCCTTCAGGCTAAAGAGCGCCAGAGCCACTTATCAACGGCTTGTAAACAAAATGTTTGAAAGGCAAATAGGGAAAACCATGAAAGTTTATATAGACGATATGCTTGTTAAGTCTTTGAATTCAAGTGATCATCTTAAACACTTGCAAGAGACTTTTGACATCCTAAGGAAGCATAACATGCAGCTCAACCCTGAGAAGTGTGCGTTCGGGGTTAGTTCCAGTAAGTTCTTGGGATTCCTGGTATCACAAAGGGGAATTGAGGTTAACCCCGACAAAATATAATCCATCAAAGAGATCTCGGACCAGCTATCAAGCGTAAAAGAAGTTCAAAGGCTCACAGGGATATTGGTCGCTTTGAGCAGGTTCATTTCCGGCCTTCAGAGAAAAGCCATCATTTTTTTTCGTTACTCAAGAAGAAGAACAACTTCGAATGGACCTCGGAATGTCAGCATGCCTTAAGGGATTTGAAAAGTTACTTGTCAAGTCCTCCATTATTATCAAAGCCGAAGGAAGGCAAAAAATTATTAATCTATTTAGCAGTCTCAGAGGTAACAGTAAGCGCCATTTAGACTATGAGAGCGAAGGTACGCAATCTCCAATTTATTACGTTCGTAAAATTTTAGCAGGAGCAGAAACTCACTACCCGCATTTGGATATGTTGGCCTTAGCCCTCGTAGTCGCCGCTCAAAAACTAAGGACTTATGTCCAATATCACCCCAGAGCAGTGGTGACCACCTTTCCCTTGCGGAATATCCTTCATAAACCCAAACTTTCAGCTAGGTTGGCCAAATGGGCCGCTGAAATGAGTGAATTTGACATAGAATATAAACCTAGGATTGTGATTAAGTCACAAGTTTTGGCCGACTTTGTGGCCGATTTCAGTCCGGGATTGCTACCTATGGCAACTAAAGAAGCAGTGATGGTGTCGGAAATGACATCATGAGTTTGGACCCTATTTACGTATGGAGCTTCCAACGTAAAAGGGTCTGGGCTTGGCATAGTATTAACCACGCCTTCGGGAGAAACCCTAAGGTAGGCCATAAGCATAGTTCCTCTGACTAACAATGAAGCGAAGTATGAAGCTTTGATTGCAGGACTCGAATTGGCCCGAGGATAGATTCTAAGGTCATAGAAATCAAATGCGACTCCCAGCTAGTGGTGAATCAGGTCTACGGGATCTTTGAAGCCAAAGGGGAACGGATGCAACATTACGTAGCAAAGGTTCAGGCTCTGTTTGCTCGGTTCCGGGAGTGGTCAATTACTCATATCCCAAGGAAAGAAAATGCAAAAGCAGAAGCATTAGCTAACCTTAGCTCATCAACAAAAATGAAGGGGCCGGACTCCGGTATGATCGTACAGCTTATGCTTCTGGATGCAGATAACTATTATGAGGTGAACGCGACTAATTTGGTCTGGGACTGGAGGAATGAGATCATTGATTACATCGATCACGGAAAGATGCCTGAAGATCCTAAGTCATCCCGGGCACTACGCCAAAGCAGCACAATATAGCTGCAAAGGAGGCCAATTGTACAGGAAATCTTTCCAAGGCCCGCTGGCCCGATGCTTTGGAACCTCCAAAACGAACTATGTTATGCGAGAAGTCCACAAAGGAATTTGTGGAAATCATTCGGGTGCAGATTCCTTGGTACTAAAGTTGGTAAGGGCAGGATATTACTGGCCCTGAATGGAACAAGACGCCATAGTTTTTGTTTAAAAATGCGATAACTGTCAATGCTACGCACCATTGGTACATCAACCAGCAGAACCATTACCCTCGGTTTTGTCTCCGTGGCCGTTCATAAAGTGGGGAATGGATATCATTGGACCACTGCCGCCGGCCCTTGAAAAGGTAAGGTTTCTTTTGATTTTAAGTGACTATTTTTCTAAGTGGGTTGAAGCAGGTCCTTATCAGAAGATTGCTGAACGCGAAGTGGTGGGTTTCTTATGAGAGAACATAATTTGCAGATTTGGGATACCAAAAGATATAGCCTGCGACAATGGGGCACAATTTATAGGCGTAAAGGTCACGAAGTTCCTTGAAGGCTTGAAAATCAAAAGGATCACATCTTCGCCCTATAATTCGAGCTGAAATGGACAAGCGGAGTCAACGAACAAAGTGATTATACAAAATCTCAAAAAGAGATTGGAAGCAGCTAAAGGCAAATGGCCCAAAAAACTGCCCGTAGTACTATGGGCGTACCAAACAACGGCCAAATCGAGTACATGAAAGACTCCTTTCTTCCTTGTGTAAGGAGAAGAAGCCCTGATCCTGGTGGAAGTAGGGGAACCTACCCCGGGATATGTTCAGGCGAATGAAGAAGCAAACAACGAAGCAATGTTGGTCAATTTGGAACTACTCGATGAACGCATGGACTTGGCGCATATAAGGATGGCAGCTCAAAAGCAAAGAGTAGAAAGATATTACAATCAAAGAGCCAACCTCCGTTATCTCAAAGTAGGAGACTTGGTTTTTAGGAAAGTAACTCAAAACACCTAGGAACTCAATGCAGGGAAGCTAGGTCCAACTTGGTAAGGCCCCTACCGGGTTTCAGCTGTCACCGGAAAAGGATCTTACGAGTTGGAAAATCAAGATGGAGAAAAGTTGCCAAGCAACTAGAATGTGGCACACCTCAAGAGATATTATTGCTAATAAACATCACTTGTACTGAAAGTATGTGCTACACTCTTTTTTCCTTCATCCAGTTTTTGTCCCAATTGGGTTTTTCTAGCAAGGATTTTTAACTAGGAAGCAACGGAAAACATACTATGAAGGAAAGTTTCAACAACAACAATAAGACCTTCTAATAACAAGGCACACAAACGAAGAACCACATGGTCGGTTCGATAATCTTTTGCTCGATAGCTAAGTTCCTACTAGGAAGTTAAGTTTGCTATCGAACAGAGGTTACCGACCATTCACAAGTGCAAGACACTAGGGGGTTGTTAGATAGTCTTTGGCTCTATAGCACGAATTCCTAAGGGGAAGTGAAGCTTGTTACCGAACTGAAGATCATCTAGGAATTCATTGGTGGAATCCTCGAAGGTACTGAACTTCCAGTGTTCAAATTCGCATTCTTCACATTTGAACACTAGGGTGAATGATATGAGGATACGACAACAACGAATTCCCCTTGACCGAAATACAAAATTTGGAAACATAGTTGTATCATCGTGATCGGGGACTATGCGACCCACCCCATAGAAACAAGTTGTAAATTAGCCACAAGAAATGTCAATGTCTTTCTAGCACAACGAATGCTTATGTACTTTTGAAAATGAAGGGAATAAAGTAAATTCCTTTTATTTCTATCTTGTTTTTTGTCTCAACGATGAATTGATTTTGTCATTTGAAAGTTAAACAAGTACTTCAAATGCCAGTGCCATAATGAACAGGAGCCGTCCTCACAAGAGCACCGTAAACATAAGAGGGTCCTCTCATATAAAAACCCTCACATTAAAGGGTTGATTTCGGAATAACTTATGTCCGGAATCCAAATGCTTTCGGAGAAAAATTCACCCGAAGACTTGCACAAAAAGATGCAAAAAAGCAAACTTGCGCAAATACTTAAACAAAAAAAGCCGCAAGAAACAAACTTGTGCAAAATACTTAAGCAAGAAAGATCGCAAAGATTAAACTTGCATAAATGATCAAACAAAAGAACGACGAAAGACTCATGCAATACTTGAGCAAAAGGTGTTTTATTTTTAGCAAATGTGCCAAAATGCCACAAGTACAAAAGATGGGAAAAAGGAATCAAAAGCTAAATATCTGCATTTCCAGGGCTCGGAGGAAGAGGAGCATCCACACCCCCAGAAGAAGGAGGTAGATCCACCGCCAGTTCGATAGCTTGGCCTTCATCATTTTGGCCCTCAGCATCGTCACCTTCTGGTCCCTCTCCAGTTCCTGTGAACTCAGAATCGGAAGTAGAAGAATCGGTAGCATCAAACCTGGCCGAAAGACCTCTTTTTGCGGCTAACTCTAGCTCAGGGCCTTAGAAATTTTGGCGTCAAAATCTATGACAACCATTTTAGCCTCTTTCAAGGTTTTTCTCCTCATACTATATATAGAATACGTTTTCTCAACAGTGAGTGAAGCCGCTCGGAGCTGAAGTTCTTCTTTAAGTTGGTTAACTTGGCAAAAATATTCTCTCGCGCAGATCTAACAGACCGAAGGCTAATATCGAGGTCACAGACAGTAGAGATGAAACGTCTGTTATGCTCAATGGTCCTCTTATACTTTTCCTCCAACTGGGCATATTTCACACCGACAGTAGCAAGCTCTTCGCTTTTGGAGTTTAACGCCGCTTCCAAGTTATTTAATCTTTTAGCGGAGGCAGCCTCACGATCGGATGGAGCAAGAACAACACTATGGACTTCAGCCTATTTGGCCTTAGCCTTTTCAAATTGAACCCTCAGTGGGGCAATCTCTTGGCTAAGGGTCTCTACTTCTTGCTCACTTTGCTGCAAACGAGCCTTCAACACAACTACCTTCGCAGCTTTGGCTTCCAGTTCTGAGAGGCGAGCAGCAGTTTGGTCCCGCCCGGCCAAAAGTTGATCCCGCTCGGAGGTAAGTTCCTCCTTTTATCGAATCAACCTTTGAAGTCCCTCGAAAGCGAGGAAATTGGCTTGGGAAACAAGAAAGACAAACTCAAAATAATACTAAATCAAAGATAGAAACAATGACAAAGGAAATGAAGAATATATAGTTGCGGCATTGTAGATAGCATTGTTCAACAAGCACTCTCCCGAGAGAGCCTTTATCTTTTCCCAATCTTTTTCTGAAACCAAAGGCTTCATATAGTTAGCAAGTTCCACCGGCCAGGACAACAAATTATATCCGGTAGAGATCGAGAGAGTAACGCTCCTCCTCCTTTGTGGGTCTTCTGAGGGGGCGACATAATTTTGCCCCAAATTCCCATGAACTGAGGACTGGGGAGGGGAACATCCTTTTCTCGGACAAATGTAGCCGGTGGAGATGATGTAGCAGTTTCTGGTGGAAGAGTTGGTGAAGAAGGAGATGAAGTTCATGGTCGGCTCGGGCGTGACATTCGACACCACAACATGAGAAGACGATTTGGGCATGGTACTCTTTGCCCTCTTATTCTTTCCCCCGGTCGCGGAGGAACGCCTTCTTTTTGGTTGCCTGTTCTCCAGCCAGGGGACTCCAAGAAAAAACACTTACACCTGAAGCAGGCCAGGAGATGCCAGTTCGAGTAAGCGCCTCTTGAAGCAGCCTCGCCGCATCAGCATGATCAGCCAAAACTTCCTCCTTGGGGACGACAACCGAGCCCCGAGTTAGACTTGAATTCAGCAAAGAGAGAAAGGATTAATAAATTTCCTCACACAAAAGCGAAGATGAGATGAGTCTAAGTTACCATGATTTTTGGCTTTCCATCCATATTTAAGGGCCAGTTCTTTTCACGTGTGGGTTTCGGGCGTAGTAACGTCCAAAATTTTTTGGACCCACTGGTCCAAGCCTTCAACCCTAGGTGGTACACATCGAGTTGTTGAGACAAGCGAAAGAAGGAGGGTCAATAAGGATATAAGAAGAATAATGAAAGAAATATTAAACATGGAATTTACGAGTGCAGTTCCATGATTCCGGAAATAATGAAGCCGTTGTTGGAATGATATCATCTATGGCAACTGCAACGAACCATTCCATCTATCCATGGTCGTTGTCATCATCCATGCTAGATAGAAGATCATGGTGGTTGTATTTGCTGATGTTTACCATTCCCCCGTGGAAGATTTTGGGGGAATAGAGGTTCATCACGTGAGCTAGGGATAACTCCTCTCCAGTTTCTTGGCACAAGCGTCGAAGACAGTAATCGTCCTTTATACGGAAGAACTTGTGCCAAACACACCTGGTAGTAGAGGCAAAACTCCACAATGACGGAGTCAAGCTCTCCACTCACAGAAAACGCTCCCAAAGTAAAGGGATACGTGTAAAAATATGTAAAACCCTCCTTGGGTAGAGTTGCCCGCTCTGCCAGATCAGGAGTGATAATGTCTAAATCCTGGCAGTGACAATCTTCCTTCACAGTAGGAATACTAGAAGGACGGATGGAAGAAGGTATTTGCCAACGACCCATGTACGAGAGTTAGCAGAGGGAAACTTCTCTTCGAAATCTTTGGTGGTAATCAGGTTCTTTGGGACGATGGTACTCACCGTAGGAGGAACGCCATCATCAGCTTTGCCTTTGTTCTTTGATGAACTAGGTTTTCTTGAAGAAGAAGCCATTTTTTATCAAAGGGAAAGTTTTTCTCTCAAAGAAGGAAGTTAAAGAAAGGTTAAAGATGAGTTGAGTAAATAAAGTCTTAAAAAATTTAGAGTGTTACGAAATGTAAATGAAGGAAGTTGATGCGTATAAGTTAAGGTATATGCAGCTAAACTTGTGGTTGTGATTACCTTGATAACCGACAAAAGTTATGCTAAATCATGGGGTGACGCGTGTTCGGCGTATTAAATGCGGAGAGACGTGCGTCTAATCAACCGTCAGAAACTTTTCAGAAGGGATCAGCAAATTTCCCGCCAAAAAAATTGTTTCAACCAACTTAACGGTTGTATAGGGAAAAATATGATATGACACGTGGTCACCTAAAGGAAGGACACGTGGAACCTAAGACGATATGGTCACCGAACGCAGCTATTCAGCTTGTCACCGGGGGAGAATGTTCATAAAGGTGTATTAAATGCTTTGTGTCCGGTAGAATTTATTAGAGAATATTCTGCAATGAACGGCAACATGTTACAAGGAATTTGGAATTTATTTCCACCATTACACCTTCATCAATGGACCTCATAATTGACATTAAAGGAGGGCACGATCGTACGACCTCCTTCTCAAGACATAGCTATAAATAGAGAGCTCAGTTATCATTGTAAAGGAGACAAATTTTCTGGCAAACTTATATAGTATTCTATATAAAGCTTAATGTCATTTACTTTCTTGCTTCTGATCTCATCATTGCTGCGCCCGGAAAGCTTGTTCCCGAAATCGTTATTTATGCTATTTTACCTACTTTCTAAGGCTAAGTATCATATTATTCTTTAATTGCTTTATTATTTGTGGATCAAATTAGTTCACTTGTCTAGAAACCATGTATAAATTCAACTGTACCGTTTTATGGAAAAATAGTTTGGCGCCCACCGTGGGACCTAGACAGCCGTGTAATTAAATTGATCCTTGTCTTTTTTACTAGCATGCTTTGATTATTCTATCTAAGAAAAGAAAAACAATAAAAAAAAATGGCAGATAACACCATTAACAACACGCACAACCCCGAGATTCAAGGAGATTAGCCTCATTTAGAGGATTCAATCAGTGATACTCGTGATGAAGAGAATGACTCCACACCGGTCCATAACAGGCAGTATCCTCGACAAGTTCGGGAGGCAACTCCCGATGATGCTGATGAGGAACATGGTGTTGAAGCGGTAAGAGTTTTACAAGAGCAACAGGCGCTCATCCTAAGCCATCTCACGCGGCAGGATAAGGTTATGACGGAATTGAAGCAAGCACTGTTGGGTGCCTCCAACAATGCAAACAAGCGAGATCCAATTCCTCCCGGTGTCCCCAAAAATCAAACAGCACAGAGGGTCGGCAACAACACTCCCAGGGGTGAAGTTGGCTCCGATGGGACTGGAGGGAGCGGATCCGGTCTCAACAACGAAAACAATCTTTTCAAGAATGAGATTTTATGATTTATGAGGGAAGTAAACTCTCGCATGGACCAAATCCCGGGTGCGCCACCGTATTGAAAGGCCCGGATTCAAAGAAGTATACTCGATTGCTGTACAAGCTGAGCGTTGCACTAGAGTTGATCCCAAAATGGTTCAAAATGCCTTATGTGCCAAATATGACAGAACTTCGGATCCGCAGGAGCATATTACCATTTACACGACGGAAGTAAAAGGAAATGATTTAGCGCCTCACGAAATTGAATCTGTGTTGCTAAAGAAATTCGGGGAAACTCTCACGAGAGGAGCTCTGATGTGGTATTCATTATTACCTGAGCATTCCATAAATTCCTTTGAAATGCTCGTGGGTTCCTTCATCAAGGCCCATACCGGGGCTAGAAAAGTGCAAGCATGAAAGGCCGATATATTCGAGATTGCATAGGGAGAGTCCGAGTTGCTACGCGAATTCGTCACCCGTTTCTAAAAGGAAAGAATGTTTCTCCTGGCTGTCCCGAATGAATGGGCGGCTGAAGCATTCACTAAAGGATTGAATCTGAGAAGTTCAGACACTTCTCGAAAGTTGAAGGAAAGTTTGCTTGAGTTTCAGGCTACGACTTGGACAGATGTCCATAACCGGTACGAGTCAAAGATAAGAATCGAAGATGATCAAGTTGGCTTTCCATCGTCGGCCAAAATTCGGGAGAAGGATAGAGAAAATCAAAAGATGACTACGACAGATGGACTTCGAGGGGCCGGTTTTTTCTTACGAGCGGACTGAAAGCCGTAGCAAAAACCTTCGAACAACTGATAAGTTCACCGTTGACAGAAGTAACGATCATGGTCGGAACAACAAACTGTAGGAGAAAGAAATGTCAGGGTCACGGGATCTTTCTTACCCCAAGTTATCGAAATACAAGTTCAAAGTCAGTATAGTGGAATTGTGTTAGCCTTGAGAAACATCAAAGAGGCACGATTCCCGAGACCAATGAGATCCGTTCCCGAACAGAGGGATCCCAACTCATGGTGTGAATACCATGGGACAAAGGGCCACCGGACAGGGGACTGCCGACACCTTCAGGAAGAAGTGGAAACACTATTGAAGAATGGTCACCTCATAGAATTCTTAAGTGACCGAGCCAAGAACAACTATGGTCGGAACAGAGACAATGCGGAACCCTCGAAAGCAGGAGAAGAACCCCCACACCAAACGGTCAATGATCTTCAGATTAATGAGGTCACCTTTTCAGCGATGAAGAAGACGAAAGTTTCAATAACTCGAAGTAAAAGGCTCTGGGAAGATGATATCACTTTCACGGAGGAAGATACAGATGGATTGTTGCTTCCACACAATGATGCACTGGTAATTTCTTTAAATGTATTAGATTTTAAGATTAAATGTGTTCTAGTGGATCCAAGAATTTCAGCTAATATTATACAATGGAGAGTACTGGAGCAAACCAAACTCACCGGAAGCATTATTCCGGCAACAAAGCTCCTCGCTGGATTCAACCTCGCAAGCGTGACAACCCGGGGAGAGATTTTGCTGCTCACAAATCCTGAAGGAGTAATGAAGACAACTCTCTTCGAAGTTGTAGACGGAGTCATGGGGTACTATATTATCCTAGGAAGGCCATGGTTACATGAGATGAAAGTTGTGCCTTCAACGTATCACCAATTGTTGAAATTTTCGACACCCGAGGGGATCAAGCATATAAGGGGTGATCAACCGGCAACAAGAGATGAATGCAATCTCGGTCTCTAGTAGCAAAGGAAAGGAGTGCGTGGCATAGCAATTACAAGAACCGGCACTTGCCCCCGCATTAGAGGAAGTTAATCGAGGGCAGAGAAATCAAAACAGTATCAGGTGCCAAGGTATTTCCAAGATCCAGAAGAGATGGACGCAACGAAGTCCGCGGCAGAAGAACTAGAACAAGTTGCACTGCTCGAAGAATTCCTAGAAAGGAAATTCCATTTGGGAACAGGATTGCACCCGGAGCTTAGGTCTACTTTTATTGAATTTCTTAAAATAGCGCCGATTGTTTTGCATGGTCGCATGGGGATATGATAGGTATCTTGACGGAGATAGCCGTGTACAAGTTAAGTTTAGATCCCAACATATATCCGGTAAGACAGAAAAAGCCCCCTATAGCTGAAGTGAGGAATAAATTTGTCAAAAAAGAGGTAAACCACTTACTCAATATCGGTTTAATCCGAGAGGTAAGATATTTAGACTGGCTAGCTAATGTAGTAGTAGTTCCTGAGAAAAGCAATAAGTTTCACATATGCGTGACTATAAGGATCTTAATAAGGCGTGCCCGAAAGACTCGTTCCCATTGCCAAATATCGATCAAATGATTGACGCCACAGCCGGACACGAGTTAATGAGTTTTCTCGATGCTTATTCTAGGTACAATCAAATCAAGATGAACTCGGAAGATCAGGAAAAGATTTCGTTTATAACAAATTTCGATATATATTGTTACAATGTGATGCCCTTTGGGTTAAAAAATGCCGGAGCCACTTATTAATGGCTCGTGAATAAGATGTTCGAGAAATGAATAGGAAAGACTATGGAAGTGTATATAGATGATATGCTCGTTAAGTCTTTGAATGCAGGTGACCACCTTAAGCATTTGCAAGAAATATTCGACATCCTGAGGGAGCATAACATGAAACTTAACCCCGAGAAGTGTGCGTTCGGGTCAACTCTGGTAAGTTCCTGGGATTTCTGGTCTTACAAAGGAGAATTGAGGTAAACCGACAAAGTCAAGGCCATAGAAGATATCCCAGATCAATTGTCAAACGTAAAAGAAGTCCAGAGGCTCATATGGAGATTAGCAGCATTGAGCAGGTTCATTTCCCGATTGTCGGAAAAATGTCATCGCTTCTTCGCACTGCTAAAAAAGAAGAATGATTTCGAATGGATGTCAGAATGTGAGCAAGCCTTGAAGGTGTTGATACCCAATTTTTTCCTATATAATTTTTATATACAAAATACTTTCAAAAGTAGCATATATATGCATATATAAGCATACCTAAGAGTTTTGGTATTTTTTCCTAATTTTTAAAGATTTTCAAAACCAATTTATTGTCTATTTTATCAGTACAAAATCCATAATTATTCCCAAGATTATCATTTTGGTGAATAATTTATTTTTTATTCTCATTTTTGCACCAAAATATAATTAAGGTGATTTTTTCATATTTTTACAAATTTATTTGGTATTTCTTAAAGCTAAATTGCATATAATTGCAATTATAGCCTATTTTACGATTAATAGTATTTTATAATTGTAAAATTAGCTCCAGTATTTTTAAATTTATATTTATGCACTATTAATTGTTTCTGTATTTTTAATTTACTTTTAAAATTAGCTTTACTATTTTTATAAATAAAAAGGGAAAATTGGCTATTTAATATCTAGCCCCATTTCTATTTCAATTATAGCCCTATTTCATTTCACTTTTGGCCCCTTAATTGACCCAATTCTACCCAATTAATTAGCCCAATTTTAGTCCGAACCCAACCCATCGGCCCAATTCCAAACGACCCAACCCGTTCCCCACCTACCCGTCTAAATCTAGACCGTTGATCACTCAAGATCAACGGCCAAAACTCACCCTTCCATAATTAAACCTAACAACCTACCCTAATCCCCTTCATTCTCACCGGACCAGCCGCCCTAAAATCCCAAAACACTCTCAAATCCTCTTAACAACTCTCCGAAACCCTAGCCTCCTCCCACCTTCCTTCACCGAATTTTCACCGGAATCCATGGCTTCCCAGTCCATTGATGGTCTCTACCCACCCTCTCCACCATTAGACCTTGAGTGTTCGAGGTCTGGAAGGCTGACTTCGATGGTTCTCCCTCCGATCTTCTCCGATCTTCGATTCCATGGCTTCTCCGGCCATGCTCCGGCACATTCGAGACCCAGGAGCTTGATTCTTGACCTCTCCGACTCAAGATCGGACCTGTCTCCAAGCCTTTCTCATTTCTAGGGTTTCTCCAAAACCCTAAGCCATTCGAGGTTCTTTCACCGTTATTTGTTTAGATCTATACTGTGTCTATGCTTTCCTTGCCATCTAGAGTGTTTTCCCCAAAAGTTTTGTCTAAATCGTTTCTCTTCGATTTTAGGGTTTCTAAAATGATTTTTGAAAAAAAATAAATCTTTCTAGTTCTTTTTCTTCTTTGCTTTATGTGTGTTTGTTTATACCCTGCTCGCATGATTTCTTTTATTTTATGCATATATTGTGTTTTGCCTCTTCTTTTCTACTCCTACTATGTTTTCACTACTCTTCTGCTATGTGTGCTTACCGTTTGATTTTTTTGGATTCTGTTCATGTTCTTACATGCTTCATCTACTTGTGTTCAAGTTTGTATTATTTCCTTCTTCTGAACTCGTTTAGGCTCTGAGTTTTCTCAAATATGTTCTTCATGATTTTTCTTCCTTTGTCGTTCAAGCATGCTATCATATCTCTTTTTGTTGAGACTCTGAAACAAATGGTTTGCTTTCCATGTCTGATTCAATTGTGAAACCCTAGGATTTGGGGGTTTCCTTTGACGACTTTGATTTTTGTGTTCGAGTCAGGGTTCCACATTGGGACCCTGGACTCTCAGAATCATTATGAGTCTCCAGATTGAACCTGTATCTCCTTGCTTATGATTCTGAATTTTTCTTTGGTTAAATTCTCTTTTAAATAACTTAACAGTCTCTCCTTGATTTACGTATTCGTGTGTTTATATGTGAGAACTCTTCTTTCAAAAAAGGGCTTTGCCAACTACTGATTGATTCTGAATTCCTTTAATTGTGTTCACTTGATTGTTACTAGTTTTCCCTAATTGAACCTTTCTTTACCCCTTCTTCTGACTTGATTCATTCAAGTAAAAGTCTGAAATTTTAATTTTTACTGGTTGATTCCCTTTCCTTTTTTTTACAAACCACGTACTATTAGTTTGTTGCCTTAAATAGCTTCTATGTACTTACCCTTTATTATACTACTGGGAAAATATTTTTTCAAAATCCCTTTCCATAATTGTTTTTACCCGTTTGAAATCAGAATTCCTTAACTAAAGGGAGACTGATTGCAATGTTATTTCCTTACCTTTTTCTTGCTTATTTGCTGCATTATAAAAGGGGCTCGACCCTTCTGCATTGAAACAAGTTTTAAGCTCTGAAAAAAAAAACTTTACAACTCTAAAACTTTGAACTTCTGAATCCCAAAAGTTCAATGCTCATACTCTCACACACCCACTTTCAGTCACAATACTCCTACAAACTCTCTACTCTCTGCTGAGACTTTTGTACTGCTTTGCTTGCAACTTGGCTTTTCAAGACTGCTGCTTTACTTACCTATTTTCCCTGAAATTGGTATGTCTCCATTTGATTTCAGTTCCTTCACTATGTGTTTACTTTACAGTTGTCCTATTCCTGTCTACTTTGCTGTTCATATTCTGTATTAAACATGTTACTCTCTTTTATGTTCATTGTCTGTTATGAATCCCCCATACCCCCATTCCCTTTTGTGTGCTGAGTTAAAGATCATGGCCTGACAGTATCCAAATTGCTGCCCAGGTCTGAACCTAACCTTCAATAGGTCCTAACTCTTAAATTTAAGCTGACAGGCTGGTCAGGGGTGTGCCAGTATTCTAGTTGCTGGGAATGACCACTAGTTTGTTACGGCCTTCCCTGATTCCCTCTCTATTGCACTTACACTTATTCTTAGACTCTAAGTTCTGCCCCCCTCCTATGAGCCTTGCCTTGGGGACCTTGAGTTCCCTCTGAACTTGGACATTTGAGGGCTGGCCATTCCACACTGCACTATAATCTGATCCTGCAAATGTAATTGGGTGTAAGCACTGCCTAGAGTTCATGAAGCTCCTTGGAACTCTGACACACCCAAATGAGAAAGGCTTTGGAAATCCGATCTTTGGAAGCTGGTTTATTTCATGTTTCAGACTAGGAGTCTGAATTAGGCTCTCCTTGGTTGGAATTTTAATCTCTGATGCAATTTTTATTTACTTTTCTGGATTCATTCAAGTTGTAATAATTTTGTAATACTTATGGGGTGTATAGTAAACGATGGGGGAGGGTCTCTCATGTTATGCATATGGGGTAGATATCATGTTTTAGGTCTTTATTTCCGCAACCACAACACTTTCGTTTATGTTTCTGCATATAGAGATCCTGCCTATAGATTTTTTCCATATAGATATCCTGCCTATAGTTTATTTCAATACTGCATATAGAGATCCTGCCTATAGTTTATTTCATTTCAGCATACAGAAGCCACGCCTATAAGATTCTGCATTTCAACATATAGAAGCCATGCCTATAAGTTTCTGCATTTCTGCACATGCATATGACATTAGGCAAAACAATCCATAGGCTAAGGAATAATCAATTGCATCCTAGATACCATGCTCATAGGATTCCTGCACTTGCATAACCGTTTTAAAATCACTAACACTTAGAATGCATGCCTATAGGAGCAGTCGTTAAAATCTGATTCATCCGCAAGTCTAAAATCAGTAATAATAATATTAACATCTGCGGAATTGGTTCATCTCTAAAATCAGTAATCCTCCCTTAAAATCAGTATGTATCACCTTGTTAGACATTATGCCTATAGGTCTCACCTAGGCAAACTATTAGGCAATCATTAATTATACCAGTCTTTAATAATCACAACCAGCAGGCAGGCCTAAATTGGACTTCTTACCTGAAAATATGTAATAAATCAGCCACCCGCCCCCCTTTTCATTTAAATTTAACTCAGACCATAACCAGCATTTGAAGTCATGCTAAACAATTTCTTTTTTGAATGAGGAGGCCCCCTTTGAGCCTTAACTGCTATGTGTTTTCCCCTTAATTGCTCTTATGTGTTTTATTTGTCGCACTAGATTTTGGCCTTTTAAACTTCAAAAGCCAATATCCCTTCCCTTTAGGAATAGTAGTCCCAACATCCTCCGGGACTGATAGGATTGGGGCGGGTAGTAGCATGCAATAAGTAACGAGACTATTCCACGCTTTAGTACCTTAACGGGGTGGGAAAGGGTAGACATGGATATGATGATCACGCGATAACACCACGCGTATAATTGGTTACCGGGTGTTGCGTGGATGATCCATGTTATTTATAAACCTAGGACCCCCCTCCCTCCTTATGTACTTTCGTTATTGTTTTCTTTAAACTGTTAGTTTCCAGCTCTTTAAACCTTGTATTTTGCTTCAAATCATTTAAAACCTCTTTGAATTTCCAGCACTGTTTTCTTTTTTGAACTTCCGCCCATTTCACTTCTTTTGTCTGATTGTTTGCACTCATTATTTGATCCTTATTTTCCTACACTTATACATTCTCTTAAACAACTATGAAACCACCTATTTCCTGACTTCATCATGTTTATACATTCCTACTTGTAATCGTTATGTGGAAGTTGTCTTGTATGTTTACTTGTTTTAAAGTCACAATTGTAACATGGCCGGGAACCACACTAGTGGATCTTGGGGGGTGCCTAACACCTTCCCCCTGAGATAATTTCAAGCCCTTACCCATTCTCTGGTACTTATTTCTTTTAAATTCTTAGTGTCCTAATGCACTTAATCATTAGGTGGCGACTCTTCTAAATCTCAAACCCAAATTCCCAAAAGGAATAGAGTTGTCCGCCCAAATGTCGTAAACCCGATTTCGCCTTTAGAAAAAGCGAGCATCGACAGAAGGACTTGAAGAAGTACTTGTCAAGCCCTCCGTTGCTCTGGAAACCAAAAGAAGGTGAAAAATTGCTAGTTTACCTCACGGTTTCAGAAGTTATGGTAAGTGCTTTTAGTCCGAGAGGATGAATGTACGCAATCTCCCATTTATTATGTTAGCAAAATTTTAACAGGAGCAGAAACTCGCTACCCACATTTGGAAAAATTGGCCTTAGCTCTCGTAATCGCTGCTCAAAAGTTGAGGCCCTACTTCCAATGTCACCCGATAGCTGTAGTGACTACTTTCCCTTTGCAGAAAATTCTTCATCAGCCCGAGCTCTAAAGCAGATTGAACAAACGGGCCGTTAAAATGAGTGAATTTGATATTGAATACAAACAAAGGACTGCAATTAAGTCACAAGTCTTGGCTGACTTCGTGGCCGACTTCAGTCCGGGACTTTTGCCTCTGGCACCAAGGAGGGAGTAATGGTGTCGAAATCGACATAGGGGGTTTGGACCTTATTTACGGATGGAGCTTCCAACGCAAAAGGGTCCGGGCTCGGAATAGTCTTAATCACGCCATCGGGGGAAACTCTAAGGCAAGCCATCAGAACTATCCCTTTAACTAACAATGAAGCAGAGTACGAAGCTTTGATTGCAGGGCTCGAACTGGCCCGTGGACTTGACTCCGAGGTCATTGAAATCAAATGTGATTCGCAGTTGGTGGTAAATCAGGTCTACGGGATCTTTGAAACCAAAGAGGACCGTATGCAACAATACATGGTAAAGGTTCAGGCTCAGTATGCACGATTCTGGGAGTGGTCAATCACTCATATCCCGAGGGAAGAAAACACGGAAGCAGATGCATTGGCAAACTTGGGCTCGTCGACAAAAATCAGGGGATCAGAATCAGGGATGGTGGTACAACTAATGAATTTAGTCTTGGATACAGATGGTTACTATAAGGTGAATTCGGCTAGTTTGGTCTGGGACTGGAGAAATAAAATAATCGACTATCTCGAGCATGGGAAATTGCCTGAAGACCCCAAGACATCACGAGCGTTACGCACAAAAGCTATATGTTATAGCTTTAGGAAATGCCAATTGTATAGAAAATCTTTCCAAGTTTGGGAGCGTCCGAAGCTAATTAAGTCATGAGAGAAGTTCATGAAGGAATATGCTGCAACCACTCGGGAGCAGATTCTTTGGTGCTGAAATTAGTTCGGGCAAGATATTACTGGCCCCGCATGGAACAAGACGCAAAAGACTTCGTTAGAAAATGCAATAAGTGCCAACGCTACACACCACTAGTACATCAACCGGCAGAACCCTTACATTCGGTTATGTCCCCGTGAACGTTCATGAAATGGGGAATGGACATCGTCGGACCGCTGCCACTGGCTCCTGGGAAGGTAAGATTTCTTTTAGTTTTGACTGACTATTTTTCTAAATGGGTGGAAGCTGGTCCTTATCAGAAGATCGGAGAACGCGAGGTGGTTGACTTCCTGTGGGAAAATATAATTTGCAGGTTCGGAATACTAAATGAGATAGCATGCGACAATGGGCCGTAGTTTATCGGCACAAAAATTACAAAATTTCTTGAAGATTTGAAGATAAAGAGGATCACCTCTTTACCTTATCATCCGAGCGCAAACAGTCAAGCGGAGTCAACAAACAAAGTGATTATTCAAAACCTTAAGAAAAGATTGGAAGCGGCAAAAGGCAATTGGCCCAAAGAATTACCCGGAGTTCTTTGGGCCTACCGAACAATGACCAAATCGAGCACAGGAGAAACTCCTTTTTCTCTTGTGTACTGTGCAGAGGCTCTAATCCCGGTAGAAGTAGGAGAAGCTACTTTGAGGTACTTCCAAGCAAATGAAGAATCGAACAGCGAAGCAATGCTGATCAACTTGGAGCTGCTCGAAGAATGCAGGGACTTGGCGCGTGTAAGAATGCCAGCTCAAAAGCAGAGAATGGAGCGATATTATAATCAAAGAGCCAATTTTAGTTATTTTAAAGTAGGAGAATTGGTCTTAAGGAAAGTAACCCAAAATACCTGGGAACTCAATGCGGGGAAGCATGGGCCAATGTGGGAAGGTCCATACCGGATCTTAGCTATCACTGGAAAAGGTTCATACGAGTTGGAGAACCAAAATGGAGACAAATTGCTCAGCAATTAGAATGTGGCGAACCTCAAAAGATATTATTGCTGATGAACAATATCCAATCTAAAAGTATGTGCTACACTCTTTTTTCCTTCGTTCAGTTTTTGTCCCAACTGGATTTTTCTGGCAAGGATTTTAATGAGGTAGCGATAGAAAGCATACTACGAAGACAACAACAATAAGAACTTCAATAGCAAGGAAAACAAGCAAGTTTCCACTCGGGGATGGTTGGATAATCATTGGCTCGATAGCAAATTCCCATTAGGAAGTTAAGTTTGCTATCGGACAGAGGTTACCTGACCATTCACGAGCACAAACCACTAGAGGATTGTTAGATAGTCCTTCGCTCGATAGCATGCATTACTAAGGGGAAGTAAGGTGTGTTGCCAAGTTAAGGATTATCTAGCAATTCATTGGTGGAATCTTTTGAAGGCACAAGACTTCCAGTGTTCCAATTCGCATTCTTTACATTCGAACACTGGGGATACGACATCAATAACTGCCACATCGACCGGGAACGAAAACCCAAAAGTATAGACGTGTCATCGGGATCGGGGACTACACAGCCAACCCTGGAGAAACAAGTTGTACAAGATAGCCACAAGCAATTATAATTTCGTTTTTACCATAACAAATGCTTTTGTACTTTTGAAAATACAAGGAATTAAATGAAATGAGATCCTTTTGTTTTTATCTTCTTTCTTCTCTGAACGAGGAACTAACATTGTCATTTGAAAGTTAAACAAGTACTTCAAATGTTAGTGCCATAATGAACAGGAGACATCCTCTTCAAGAGCACCGTAAACATAAGAGGGTCCTCTCTTAGGAAAACGCTCACTTTAAAGGTTGGTTTCAGAAGAATTTATGCCCGAAATCAAAATTCCTTCGGGGAAAGAATGCACCCGAAGACGTATACGAAAAGATGCAAAAAAGTAAACTTGCGCAAACACTTATAGAAACCCTCATGTAAAAGGGATAATGCTCGGAATCAAAGTACTTCAAAGAAAGTGCATCTGAAAATACACATAGCAAAGCACGAAATGAAAACATGCGAAAAATTCTTAAGCAAACGCAAAGATTAAAGACTTGCATGGATATTCAAACTAAAATAAGACTCAAACAATACTTGAGCAAAAATGTGTCATTATTTACAAAAACAAAGATACAAGAATGGGAAAAAGAAAGGAAAAGCTAAACTGCAGCATCTCTGGAACTAGGAGGAAGAAAAGTGTCCATGCCCCCGGGAGAAGTAGGTGGGTATGCCAATAGCTCGACATTTTCCCTAGTTTGGTCTTCAGCATCATCATCCTCCGATTCCTCTTCAGTTCCTAAATACTCGGAACCGGAACCAGAAGCATCAGACTGCATCGGGAGTCCATTTTTAGCAGCCAACTCAATCTCTCAGGCCCTAGCAATTTCAGCATCAAAGTCAAGGATGCCTGCTTTGGCCTCTTCCAAGGTTTTTCTCCTCATGCTGTACATGGCGTAAGTTTTTTAAACAATGAGGGAATCCACTCGGCATTTGAGTTTTTCCTTGAGTTGGATTACCTCCTCAGAGAGGCTTTTCTGAGCGGACCTAATGGATTGGAGGCTAATATCAAGGTCGGGGATAGTTGAAATAAAGAGCCTATTATGCTCGATAGTTTTTCTATATTTCTCTTCCAACTGGGCACACTTTGTCTCCGTTGTAGCAAGCTCTTCAATTTTGGAGTCCAATGCTGCTTCTAATTCAATCACTTTTCCAGTAGTGGCAGCCTCACGCTCGGTCGTAGCAAGAACAGCGTCCTGGACTTCAGCCCACTTAGATTCATCGAATCTAACCCTCAGCGGGCTAACTTCTTAGCTAAGGTTCACCACCTCTTGCTCGCTTTGCTGCAAACGAGCCTCCAGCGCAACTGCCTCAGTGGCTTTGGTTTCCAATTCCGAGAGGTAGAGGACAGTCTGGTCCCGTTCTTCCAAAAGCTAATTCCGTTCAGAAGTAAGTTCCTCTTTCTCGCAAATCAGTTTCTGGAGGCCCTCGGAAGCAAGAAAGTTGGCCTATAAAGTAGGAGAAGCAAAACATAGAATATATTCATGCAAAGGTAGAAGAAATTATGAAGAAAGAAACGCACCGCTGTGGCATTATGCATGGCATTGTTCAACAGACACTCTTCCAAGAGTGCCCGAACCTTTTCCCAATATTTATCTGAAGCCAGAGGCTTCAGATAGTCAGCAAGCTCCACCGGCCGGGAAAGCAGGTTGCACCCGGTAGAGACCAGAAGAGTAACATTCCTCCTCCCCTGTGGATCTTCAGAAGGGTCAGCAAAATTTTGCCCCAAATTCCCATGAATTGGGGACTGGGAAGAGGAACACCCTCTTCACCGTCTTGTGCGGCCGGGGAAGATGATGTAGCAATTGCTGGTGTAAGATTTGATGAAGATGGAAATGATGTAGCAGTTGCTGGAGTTGGTGAAGATGGAGATGATGCTGATGAAGTCAAAGGACGAGAAGTAGCTGCATCAAATGAAGCGCTGATAGATGGATGCTCCCCAACCAAAGATGACAGGGATCCGATACTCAACCCCGTAGTACCGGGCACAGTTGCAGGGACCCTGTAGTGGGAGTTGGAATTTTCTATGAAATCAAACTCCCCCCAGAGCGCCGAGGCATCGTCCTCGGTCTAAAAAGTTAACTCGGCGATGGAGCATTCTGTTGAGTTGTTGATGAACGTCTCCTTCTGTGTAGAGAAGCCCCATCATCACTGGATTCATCATCATCGTCGACCACCACGGTGTCTATGACCGGCCCGGGTGGAAGGCTAGTGATCACGACTTTCAGAGATGACTCGGGGGCAATAGTCTTCGCCCTTTTATTCATTTCCCCGGCTGAGGAAGAACGCCTTCTTTTTAGTTGCTTGTTCTCTGGCCGGGGACTCCGTAATGAAATACCTGTGCCCGAAGCAGGCCCAGAGATACCTGCCCGAGTAAGTGCCTCCTAACACAGCCTCGCTGCGTCAGCAAGGTCAGCCAAGATGTCGTCCTCGGGGACAGTAACAGAGCCTGCAGGTAACCTCATTTCATGAAAAAGTTAGAACGGTTCAATCAGGTTCTTCACATTAAAAAATAAAAGCAAGGTAATTTCAAATTACCATGATTTTTGGCATTCCACCCATATTTAAGGGATAGCACTTCTCATAAATGAGTTTCGGGCGTCGTGACATCCAAGATCTTTTGGATCCACCGGTCCAAGACTTCCACCGCCTGTGGGACCCATCGAGTTGTTGAAACACATGACGAGATGAAAAGTCAATACGGTCACAAAGGAATATTTAGCGAAAGAAAATATACTGAATAAAGGTCTTACGAGTACGATTCCAAGCGGTTGAAAGGATGATGCCGTTGATGGAATGATATTATTGGTGGCAATTGCAATGAACCGTTCCATCCACCCACAGCCGCTGTCATCATCCATGCTGGTCAACAGAGCATGGTGGCCACGCTTACAGAGGTTTATCATTCCCCTACTAAAAATCTTAGAAGAATAGTGATTCTTCATATGAGCTAAGGTTAGCTCTTCTCCAATCTCCTGGCACAGGTGCCGAAGGCAGGCAACCGTCCTCCACACAGAGGGACTCACCTGTGACAAACATATTTGGTAGCGGAGGCAAAACTCTGCAATCACAAAATCTAGTTCTCTACTAAAAGAAAACGCACCCAATGTAAAGAGATACGTGTAAAAATATGTAAAACCCTCCCTGGGAAGGGTCACTCGCTCCGATAGATCAGGAGCAACAATATTTAAGTCATGGCAACGGCAAACTTCCTTTACAGTAGGAATACTGGAGGGACAAATAGAAGAAGGATACCTACTAACAGTCCATAAATGAGGGTTAGCAGTAGGGAATGTCTCTTCGAAGTCCTTTGTGGTGTTAAGACTTCGGGGGATGATGGAACCTACCGTTGGAGGAGCAGAGTCCTCAGGATTGTTCTTTTTCTTTGAAGAGCCAGAACATTTAGAAGAAGAAGCCATTGAATAAGAAGAAGGAGAAGGGTTTCAGCTAAAAGAGAATTAGGGAAAAGATGGAAAACAAAATATGCAAATTAGGAGTTTGAAAAATTACGAAGTACATAGGAGGAGGGTGATGCGTATAAGCAAAATTTTGGCGGCTAAGTTCATGGACATGATTACCTCGATAATCGGCAAAGGTTGTGCTGAATCGTGGGGTGACGTGTGTTCGGGGCATTAAATGCGGAGAGATGTGCGTCTAATCAACTGTCAGAAGCCTGCAAAGAGAATTATAGTAATTCCCACCAAAAGGAGTATTTCTACTAACTTCCCGGTAAAACAAGATTGTGTCCCCGGAAAGTAGGGGGATTATTGTCACGACCCTAGACCCAGACCCAGTCGTGATGGCGCCCCTCGTGAAGACAAGGCCAGCCGACACAAACCCCAAGTTTAATTAACAGATATAATGATCCATAATCAAGTCATTAATAATGATAAATTCCAAAAGTAAAGTGAAATATATCAACTCCGGAAACAAAACACAGCCCGACATCGGGGTGTCACAAGTCACGAGCATCTGCTAAGGTCTGAACACAACTAAGAATCTAAAATGTACTAGATACAGTATAAGGAAGACAAGAGGGAGAAAAGCAGTGCTGCGAACGTCGGGTAGCTACCTTGCTAACTCCACTGACTCTACCACTGCGCAATCGACACCCGCTATCGGGTTCAGAACTACCTGAATCTGCACACAAGGTGCAGGCAGTAATGTGAGTACGCCAACTCAGTAAGTAATAAAAGTAAATAAAAGCTGAGTAGTAAGAAAACACGTAAGCCACGTCATAATGCTACAGCAAATGCAGTACATTTCCAAAACAGTACAAAAATCATTTACTTCATAAATCAAGCTCAGTTTCAGTAAGATCTTTTAAAACAACTTTCAACAGTTTCAGACGAGTGATAAAACAGTGAGTAAAATAATAGAAATGTGAACAGCCCCTCGGGCGAAACATGTACCATAAACCGCCCCTCGGGCATAATATTAATAGAACTAGCCCCTCGGGCTACCTCACAATCACTCGTAATCAGCCTCTCGGGCATAACATGAATCAAGAATCGCCCCTCGGGCAACATGGATCAAGAACAGCCCCTCGGGCTCCAATATGAAACAACAACAGCCCCTCGGGCTATAACACATCACACACACTGGGTACGCGCGCTCACTGGGGGTGTACAGACTCCGGGAGGGGCCCCTTACGGCCCAAGCGCAATAACAAACCATCTTGTGGCATAATCAAACAGGATCTCGGCCTCATATCAATCACAAGCCACCTCGTGGCATAATAAATCAGACCCTCGGACTCTCATATATCACAAATCAGTACCACATGTGGCGGCGCGCAGCCGATCCCATGATATCCTCACAACACAGGCCCTCTTACTCAAGCCCCTCGGGCTGACAGTAAAACAAGTACTCGGCTCAAAATCATTTATGAAATCAAAAGGAGTGAATAAAACCGAGTTATGAAAATAGTAAGAACATAGCGTAACTGAGTGTAAACATTAAACCAAAACAGTGAGGAAAAAAAATAGTAGTAAAAGCCCCTAAGGGTCCAAACAATCGGAACAAGGCCCAGACACGGCATTTAGCCCCAAACATAGTAATATTTTCCAAAATAAAACAATAGCAAATAGTTTTTAAGTAAAATACGCGACTTAACAGTCGTACGGGATGGACCTATTGCATGACCCCACGCTCGTCATCTAACGTGTGCATCACCTCAAAGTAGCACAGCGATGTCAAATTCGGGGTTTCATACCCTCAGGACAACATTTACAATCATTACTTACCTCAATCCGGTCCAAACTCTAGCCCGCGATGCCTTAGCCTCTCGAATCAGTCTCCAAACGCTCCAAATCTAACCAAATACAGATTTATTCCATCAAAATATGCTAAGGCAACAAAGCCCACTCGAAATATCCAATTTATACCAAAAATCCCGAAATTGGCCAAACCCGGCCCTCGGGCTCACGTCTCGGATTCTGATAAAATTTACAAAACTGGAATTCTTACACTTCCACGAGTTCATACATATCAAGAACATCAAAATCGGACCTCAAATGGCCCTTCAAATCCCCAATTTACACTCTCCAATTTCAAGCCCTAATTTCCCAATTTTAGGCTTTAAATTCCACAAATTTCATGTTTAAACAAGTAAGAATCAACATAGGATCGAGTATTAAGTCCGAAATTCTTACCTCCAAGAAGTTCTCTTTGATTCCCTCTTCATTCTCCCTCAACGAGCTCCAAAAACCAAGTCAAAAACGGTGAACTTAGACCCAAAATCGCGAAAAATGGCCTTTTAAAACATTTGCCCAGCACTCAAAATCTCTTCTTCGCAAACGCGGTCAATGCCTCGCGTTCGCGAAGCACAAACTTATGTTGACCACTTTCCCTTCATCGCGAACGCGAACCCATGCATGCGAACGCGAAGCCTTAGCTTCACAACTCATCCCGAACGTGACTCCTAGCTCGCGAACGCGAAGCACAGTGAACCTGGACCCAGCTGCTCCCATTTACTCTACGCGAACGCGAGACCTGCATCGCGTTCGTGATGCACTCTGAGCCTCTCCCTTCGCGAACGCGGGACCAACATCGTGAACGTGAAGGATAAATTTCCTGCCTCACTACTAAATCCCTTCGCGAACGCGAAGGCCAAAACTCTGCAACACACACAACCGAAAACCTGCAACTTCTCAAACATGAATATGATCCGTTTAACCACCCAAAACACACCCGAGGCCCTCAGGGCCTTAACCAAACATGTCAACATATCCCATATCATCATTCAAACTTGTTCCAACCTTCGGAATGCTCAAAACAACATCAAACACCAAGATCACATCGAATTCAAGCCTAGGAATTCCAAAAACTTCCAAATTCCGCTTTCGATCAAAAAGTCTATCAAACCTCGTCCGAATGACCTGAAATTTTGCAAACACGTCACAGATGACACAACGGACCTACTCCAACTTATGGAATTCCATTCCGACCCCTATATCAAAATCTCACCTATCAACCGGAAAATGCCAAAATTCCAATTTCGCCAATTCAAGCCTAAACCTTCCACGGACCTCCAAAATACATTCCGATCACGCTCCTAAGTCCGAAATCACCTAACGGAGCTAACCAAATCATAAAAATCAGAATCCGAGATCAAATACTAAAAAAAAGTCAAAACTTGGTCAAACCTTCCAAATTTTAAGCTTCAAGCTGAGATCATCCTTCCATATCTATTCTGATTAACGTGAAAACCAAAACCGACGATTTACAATAGTCACAATACATAATACGGGGCTATTCATGCCCGAGAACTAGCGAGCAAAGTGCAAAAGCTCAAAACGACCGGTCGGGTCGTTATATCCTCCCCCACTTAAACATACGTTCGTCCTCGAACGTGCCCACAGTTGTTCCAATAGCTAACAAGTTGCTGTATAACCTTACCATGCAGATACCCGGGGGTGATCCCACGTCACCCTATCTCATATAGGTCCGATAACCCAATGTAAATGAAATATCGCAATCTAACCTAGCCCATAAACCTTAGAACCACATTTCCACTTCCGAAATCACCTACAAGATTAGAATCTCATATTTATACTCTGAATAAGCCCGAATACGCTGTAACAAACCATATCTGCAACCTCAGATGCAATTACATGATATACCACATAGCTCAAACACTTGTAACGATAACTTCTAATCACAGCAGTTGCTCAAAACATCCAAATTTCGATAATAAGCCTTTTATCAAATAAAGTCTCATTCCTACACTTCCGTATACTGCCAATGATAAATGAAACACATAGGAAGTCATAACCACTCCTCAGATCAACCATTCGTGAAGCCACTTCTCCTTTAGCAAGGACCATAGCAAATTCCTGAGCCGAACATCGATATTATCCTTCCAACACGCTGAAACCGAACCCGTTTGTATTCATCCTAGATCCCAACGATCTCATCTAATCCAACACAACTACTCTAGTGACATGACACATCAGTACAATCTAAAGCCACAACTTGTGCAATCCGCACACCAAATAGCAACAATCCGAACGCACTCAAATCATGAAAAGTGACTCAAATAAAAGAGCTGTACCGCAAGCTCACCAGCACCACCACAACACAATGCTGAGAACCCATCACACGTCGTAGAAACAGAACACACGAATCCAACCCGAAGGATCATACCTCCACATAACCTCGCTCATATGCGCGACCTCATCCAAACACTGGGCCACATGAAACACCTCAAGTCACTATGCTCAAATCGACAACCACGCGCAATTTGATGTCTAGAACCAAAGCAAATCATCATAACCATGGCGAAGCAATTGACATGACATTACACAGACCCGAAAGCACACAACCGATACGCCATCCATCGAGCAATACCCAATACTTTTCCCGCTAGAATTCCACTATGAGACCCCAATAAAACCGCGCCATATGTGCCTATAACCAACAACTCATAATGCCTCATAACATGGAAAAGTAACTCATAGATTACCCCAGAACACTAATAAGTGCAACAACAATCGAATCAACACATCCCTCAACAATACAACTCGGAGTCAACCAAGCCGACTCGATGTAAAACACACCTCCACATTGGCTTACTAATGAACCCCTTATCAAGGATTTCCTGAAGCTGCTCCTTCAACTCCTTTAACTTCGTCGGTGCCATACGATACGGTGCCCGACAGCAAATCAATACCTAAATGGACAACCCTGTCCGGCGACATGCCCGGCAGCAGGAAACACATCCAAAAAATTCTTACCATCGGAACTGAAACAATGGTAGGAGTCTCTGCACAGACATCTATCACGAAGGCCAAATAAGAAAAACAACCCTTCCCAGCCATCCGCTGGGTCTTCCAAATAAAACCACCCTATTGGGAACATAATCCGTTGAACCTCGCCACTCAATATGTGGCATTCCTAGCCTGGCCAACGTTGCCGTCCTAGCGCAACAACCCAGAATAACACGACACAGAGACAACCAGTCCATACCCAATATCACACCACTATCTAGCATACTAAGCAATAAGGATCTACTCGGGTCTCCAACCTCCAATAGTTACCACACAAGACCGATATATGCGGTCCACGACCACGACCTGACCTGTTTATGAGAACTCCCAGTCTCCAAATCCATACAGCACACGAATTACCATATCCGATCCCAACTCCACCGTCCGAATATACAACACGCCTCTAATACACAATCATCCCACGAGAGGTACTCCTAAAATTCTTCTGTGCCACCAAGCAACTCGAATATCAGCAGTCAATCGAACAAGAGGGAGCCGCAATACTAATGAAGTATCCTCAACTCAAACACATCGCCCTTGTTGCTCTCCCAAATGCACACGCAAGTAGACGTGGTCAACAAATAATATAGGATTGTAAGTCCAGATATCGTACCCACAGGGACTTGTGATTAACTATCAACTAAATTAAACCAAACAATTAATCTACTCAAGCGAACCCTAACGTATGAATATTTAACTAAAATTAATCTAGAGTAACAAATTAAGAGATTAAAGAAAACAACGACAAGCTTAAAGACGAATTTAATGTGAGTGAATATTCTAGAGCTATGGGTTAGCTAACAATCCTGTTGAGTTTTCCACTTAAATCGTCTAATTAATTTATCTGGTTTATTGATTGACAGGGTTAATATTGCTCGTAGCCTTCTCCCGAAGTACATTCAAGCTAACCTAACGCCTATATTCCTATGGAATTAGGATTAACAAGAACGCATTTATAATTCCCGTATAATAACCAAGCAAGGCGATTAGGTATATTCCTATCCTAACCGCAAATCCGCTCCCCCTAAGAGTTAAGATCTTGCTCTACTCAATCTTATATGCAATCTAGAATTCCCTCTCCCGAGTTCAATCCTAGATTCGTAGATAGTATTCAACTGGTGATCAAGCAATCAAATAATTAAGCGCAAGATTGAATAAATAAACCAATATGATAAAATAATAAGAACAATTCAAGCTTCAAACTACAATGTTCATGTAACACCCAACAACTCTAGAACAAAGAAACTATGAAACTAAAAGAAGAGAAGAGAAGAAAAACTAGTTGAAATCCTCCTCCAAGCGTGGTTTGTGTTCCTCCACGTGAATTCCCCTTCGAAAATATGTTATATCTCTCTAAAGTGGCGTCCTCCTCCCAAAAAATATGTTTAGTCTTGCTTTTATACGTGTTGGGTAGGTCTAGGGCCGAAATAACCTTGTCCCGGGCAAAATTGGATAAAATTCCCGTCACTGGCGCCCTGGCTAGTGCCAGGCGCCCTCCACGGTGCTCCAATATTTTTAGCTACTGTTTTTGGCGCCACAGGTAGGGCTGGCGCCCAAATTCGCAAGTTTCCCGATTTCGTTCGTTTTGGCTCAAATCTTGCGCGTTTCGCCCCAATTGCTCCCGAATCATTCCTACACATAAAAACACTTCAAAATAATATAAATCATAGCATTTAACATCCCAAATTCACAAAACAAAAGTAAAATATGAGGCGATATACATAGAAATATATATGCTTTAAGCTAAACATCAACACCCCACACTTAGACTCTTGCTCGTCCTTGAGCAATGGGACTATCAAACAAACCCCCAACTACGTACAAGTCTCAACTATAGAGGAGTACTTTAACTTTTAACCACAAACTATACCCTTGACTATGATCAATACCGGCACACAAGCATGAATACACAAAATTTCACATTCTTCCCGTTTAGCCTGCCTAAGTATAACCTTTCAATTCAATCAATTCCAAAAACCTATTTGTCACCACCCAACCTCAAAATCGACTTGTAACCACTAAGCACCCTCAATTCATGCACTTACCCAACATGAAAGTTTACAACATTACCAATCATTTATGAGATCATGTTCCCTCACCAACAAACAAAAGAGTGAATATAGATAGTCCACACATTCAAATATACTTTTGAATACAGATTAAGGACATCACACATTTGAACAAAATTTGCTCACTCTCACAAAGAATTTATATGCATCATGTGATCGTACCATAAGCTTGCCCGTAGTGTAGATCTCCACTAATTTAAGCTAGCCAAATCTAGGATCAATTAGGACTTTTAAGGTTGTAATGTTGGCTAAGGGACGGGTAGGATATATTTAGGAATAGTGACTAACCCTCCTAAGCACTTTAATACACTACATTCACAATTCAAGCACATATTCTTCTCAACCAATTCACTTGCCACAAACCATATACAACATAGTCCTTTCTCAATTAAGCACTTCTATATTTCCACTAGCACAAATCATTAAGAATTGGAAGTGTGTGTTTTTCTGCATTATTTGAACTATCATATTTTTTTTTCTTTTCTTGCAATTTTTCTTTTCTTCACACACTCCATACATTAAAGTTCATCGGCTAGTGACTTTTAATTCCAACTTTAGTGCACCAACGGGCCCTTCCATGGTTCCACTCAAAAGCTACTCCCCAATCTCTAACCTTCCTTCTTTTAGCGACTAAGTGCTTTAGGAGGTAAAGGTTCAATCAATATCAAATTAAGAACAAAATAGGGGTATGGCTTGTAATGTGGGTGCCAAAGAAAAAGGTCTATAGGCTCAAAGGGCTAGCAACGGAATTTTTTTATTTTTATGTGACAAGCACATCTATGATCAAGCAAGAAAATGCCTACGTCATCTCCAGGATTAGCACAACTTACAATTTCGCTTCGATTAACACACGGGGCAAGTTCTAGACTACACAGGATAGCACAGAAAATCACAAATTCTCACACACACGTTGCACATGACTCAATCAAGCCGGTTGTGTTCAACTCTCAAGTCAAGAAAGCACACATAATTGAGAAATTTAAGCAATATTGCACTATGTGACATACGAGTCAAAAAACTAAGAAAGAGCATCACAAAATAGGCTATTTGCCTTACTTAAGCTTCATAATTCGAACCAAATATACGAAAAAACAGAATGTATGTCATAGCCTAATGTGCCAGCATCAACCATGTCAATGAGTATCTCGGAGCGACTCAGTTTCTTCCTAAACTACTCCTAAAAAAAAATAAAGTACCCGGTTCGAGCTACACCCTTGGAAAAGAACCGGCGCCCAAAGAAAAACCAAGGGATACTACCTAACTATCCTAAAAAAAAAAAAATCTTTTTGGTGTTTTTAATCGGACTTTATCCCTCAAGAAAATTGTCCAAAAGCTCCATCGTCGGGAAAAGTCTGAACTTTTTCTAATTTTTTTTTCAATTTTTTATTACCTAGACTATGTCTACTACGAGTTCCAAAGAAAACAAAATAAAAAAATAGTTTTATACAATTACACTTCAGAAAGTAGTTTCCCCACCCCACACTTATATTATGCATAGTCCTCGATGCATGATCACAGAGAAAGATATTAAAACAAGGGTGAGAAATACTCCCTGAGACCCTCTCGGGCCTAGCTCGGACATGATCCTCAATATTAAGGGTCGGGACGACCCTACACTTAAGCTCAAACATGCTCCTCAGCTTCAACTTTGGGTACTCAGACTTCCCCTACTCTGCAAAACAAAAACAACATGAAACTTGACACTATATAAAAAAATTAAAAAATTAAAAAATTAAAATACAGGCTGGGTTGCCTCCCAACAAGCGCCTTATTTATAGTCGTGGCACGACTCCATCACTTTCACCACTTTTCCTTCCACTTTGAGGATATGAATTGCGCCCCCAATTTTGCATCAATTTTTCTATCACGTTCATGAGGCGGTGGTGTAAAAATAAAGAACCCAAGTAGTAGGTATCGCATCTTGTACTTCTTGGCCTTTAAGTGAGGAATGTCGTTTTGCCTCCTTTGTATGGCAAATTTCAGAATATAAACACTTTGTTCCTCATCCGTTGACTCCTCCATATGCTCGACTGGATCAATTCCCATGTCACCAACCAAACACAATGTTGAAAAGTGTTTAGAATGAGGTCCAATACGCTCTAACTCCAAAATTGCATTATTTTCGACATCCTCAATTTTGCACTCTTCGTCAACCTTGGCATCATTAATAATATTTTGGTCGAATAGTTGGAATTCCTCTTTCTGTTTCACAAGCTGGCCAATATCAACAAAAATTGGTTGTAGGGCATCAGACGCCTCAACCTTAGCATTATCCATAAGAACATGGTCTGCTAATTGGTATTCTCGTCTTTGCTCCTCAATTTGGCCTAGAAGATCTTTTTCAACTTCACACAACTCATCACTAAATTGTTGGACGTTACACGCATCAACCTTTGCACTCAATTCTGCATCCATGTCGCGCTTAGAGCTGCCAAATTGGTCGATTTCTTGTCTAAGATCAGTTCTTCCTTCTATCAGTTGTTCCGTCATATTTGAAAGACCATCACGAAGATACTCATGAGATTATATTAGTTGAGCTTGCTCCTGTAGCCAAGATTGGCTCACTATATCTGCTTCTTCTAAATTATCTTCTGGTGGGAACTCGCTCTCTTCATCGACTTGAGGTTCTTCTTGGAAATTGGCCATTAATTCGTCCATTCTAGCCTGGAGTCTTTTGATCGTTAAGGCATCAAGACTTTGTTGCTCGACTATTTACCTCATCATGTCCATAATACGAGCCATGCTTTCTATATCCTCTGCTTTATTGCTCCTATCAAACTCATAAACATTATTAGAAACATTATAATAAGAACTCTGAGAAGGATAATAAGAATTAGGACAACCATCCCAATGACCAC
Source organism: Nicotiana attenuata (assembly GCF_001879085.1). Lineage (NCBI taxonomy): Eukaryota > Viridiplantae > Streptophyta > Magnoliopsida > Solanales > Solanaceae > Nicotiana > Nicotiana attenuata. The sequence goes on along the minus strand of NW_017671309.1, from coordinate 198,292 downwards.
CTTGACAACCACACACATTACAAAATTCCATCCATAAGATTGAGATTCATAATTTTGCCACAAGTGTGGTCCTCCACAATATGGACAAGGATTACCATAATAAGAATAACCAATATTCGACCAATCAAGATGCCATATCAACAAAGATAGTAAGTATTAAACTAAGATTAAAATAAAATAAAATAAAAACTTGAGTAGACAAAAAGTAAAAATATAATCTAGTAGAATAGTTAATTTTTAAGTCCCCCGGCAACGGCGCCAAAAACTTGTTGCTCCCAAACGCACACGCAAGTATACGTGGTCGACAAGTAATATAGGATTGTAAGTGTAGATATAGTACCCACAGTGACTTGTGATTAACTATCAACTGAATTAAACCAAACAATTAATCTATTCAAGCAAACCCTAACGTATGAATATTTAACTAAAATTAATCTAGAGTAACAAATTAAGAGATTAAAGAAAACAACGACAAGCTTAAAGACGAATTCAATATGAGTGAATATTCTAGAGCTATGGGGTAGCTAACAATCCCGTTGAGTTTTCCACTTAAATCTTCTAATTAATTAATCTGGTTTATTGATTGACAGGGTTAATATTGCTCGTAGCCTTCTCCCGAAGTACATTCAAGCTAACCTAACGCCTATATTCCTATGGAATTAGGAGTAACTAGAACGCATTTATAATTCCCGTAAAATAACCAAGCAAGGCGATTAGGTATATTCCTATTCTAACCGCAAATCCGCTCCCCCTAAGAGTTAAGATCTTGCTCTACTCAATCTTATATGCAATCTAGAATTCCCTCTCCCGAGTTCAATCCTAGATTCGTAGATAGTATTCAACTGGTGATCAAGCAATCAAATAATTAAGCGCAAGATTGAATAAATAAACCAATATGATAAAATAATAAGAACAATTCAAGCTTCAAACTACAACGTTCATGTAACACCAAACAACTCTAGAACAAAGAAACTATGAAACTAAAAGAAGAGAAGAGAAGAAAAACTAGTTGAAAGCCTCCTCCAAGCGTGGTGTGTGTTCCTCCACGTGAATTCCCCTTCGAAAATATGTTATATCTCTCTAAAGTGGCGTCCTCCTCCCAAAAAATATGTTTAGTCTTGCTTTATACGTGTTGGGTAGGTCTAGGGCCGAAATAACCTTGTCCGGGCAAAATTGGACAAAATTCCCGTCACTGACGCCCTGGCTAGCGCCAGGCGCCCTCCACGGCGCTCCAATATTTTTAGCTACTGTTTTTGGCGCCACAGGTAGGGCTGGGCGCCACAGGTGGCGCCCAAATTTGCAAGTTTCCCGATTTCGTTCGTTTTGGCTCAAATCTTGCGCGTTTCGCCCCCAATTGCTCCCGGATCATATAAAAACACTTCAAAATAATATAAATCACAGCATTTAACATCCCAAATTCACAAAACAAAAGTAAAATATGAGGCGATATACATAGAAATATATATGCTTTAAGCTAAACATCACCCTTCCTCAAATGTATACCCTCATCAAGTCACACCAATCAGTGATCTCTTTTATCTAGTCATCTAAACTGTCCATGCTACCTAAGAATTTGTGACCTTCCTTTCAAAGTTGAATCGTGACCTTACACATGCAAATCTCAATCCTACACAACATACCGCATATACCATACCATCCTAGCGTAAACATGAGAACTTCATATCCCTTCTGAGCCACAAGCAACTACGTACTCAACTAGACAAGAACTTTCCATTGATCCCATCTAGAAGAAAATCACTACACATCCCATGCTCTTCACGCTCGTAGCAAATATACATCTCTAACTGTGGCAGAAACCATCAAGAAATCTCTGAATTCCATTTGCACAAAACTAAACCGTTAGGACTGAATCCTTCTAACTCAACCAAGCTACGAAGGCCACTAGAACCCATGAGCATAGCCGCGAAACACCTGCAAAAACTCATTACCTCATACGCATGAAAGAACTAATCATATCCTTACCATGCCGATACGGCCTACAACCAAGCTATACCATCTATTCGAGTTTCCTTCTGATTTACCTTCAACTTGATACTCCTTCTTGCTATAACACCACGATTCCTCAACCCAGACTCACCACATGGGACCCAAGCATAAAACCATACTGTCTAAGGCTCATAAGCCGCTGAATACTCTCTTAAATATTCCCAAAAGCACCACATTCAAAATACCTACCCTGAAGGGACTTCCTGCGAATCCAAAGCTATTACCTTTACCTTCCTGATACTGATATATATAATCCCATAATGATATAGAAATACCACGAGTCTTGACACCCTCCAATGCAAACCGCAGTTTCTAGCCAAATACACAACTTGAAAATCTCCAATTATTACATGTACAATCTTGAACCCATTAGAACCATTCTCGAGAGTCGTCTACTCTACTCAATCCGCAATTAGACTGATCAACGGATTGGACGACCTGTGCTCCAATAGCACTCCAACACCACGAAGCATAACTTCACCTTAATACAACCAAGCAACTTCCGGTTCTATGATCCGTACATCCCTTACTAATAACAACTCAAGTCATTCCATGATTCTCATACACCCATAAAGCATAACATAACCTTTATTAAAATTTCCTTTACTTGAACCATCATTGGCCTCAACCTCCGTAAGCCATAACTGGTTCACCAGTACGCCTCAAACTGGAACCAACATAGCACATAACCGTGCAATCAACTAATCATAGCAGACTCCCCCGCTTGGCTCAAAGCCATAGATCAAAACACACAATAACACATAATGCGTATACTCTACTACTGCCATAATGCCATAGTGAGATTGAACTAATTCTTCATAAGCTCGTGCAACACAGACCATCTAGTACTTCAAATCTTTTGCAGTTCTCGCATTCACCCTCGTAACAGTCAAGCCCACTCTCTTAAGCAATCAAAATTCAAATTGTAACACACATATTCACTGGTAAAGGAGATCTTCCAACAACAACATAAGGATCGCACAAACTTCAAAACACTCCGCAGGAGATAACCCACATGCTTCGCCTTGAACTAACATCTCTTTATACCCTTCCACCGCCATAAACATTACGCAGTCACTTAATCTTCCTAAGTCTAAACTCATATCACAATGTGAAATCTACTTCACTCCCAACCTAGGCAACATAAAAATATCCTTTATCACACCCACAACTCTGGGCCATACATCAAATCACGATGGAAATCAAACACCAGATAGTTCTTGCTGCCCCAAAGCAGACCCTTCTCATCTCATCCAATTCATATGAACATATCTCGCAGTCACAACACACTCATCACGTAACTATCCAGTCAGCACTTCCCTTAACAGGGACACAATCGAACATATAGATCCAGAAACACGCGCTCGCACAATCAACAGATCAGGGCTCAAGCTATAGGCAAAATCCGGCCTCAAGTCTACCAGACTGGCCCAACATCAACACATAGAGATCACATCTCGCCCCTCGATCAGGGAATCACAAGACATCGATGCACATCTGGTACTGAGCGCTCATGCGCGCATACGAATGCGTGGAAGGAATTCAAAGAGTTACATTTCAAGCTGAATCATAAGCAAGAGGCATAAAGTGGACTGGTATAACGACCCGGCCGGTCGTTTCATGAGATACAACCCCGCTTTCCCCATTTCTTTTTCTTATTGTTTTGTTCAGCTATATTTCATCATATCGTGTTGGTTGTTCTGTGTTCGATGGTCTTAGAGTGGAATGAGATACTCAGTCTCTTATTTAGAAGCTTAAGTTGGGAAAAGTCAACTGGATGTTGACTTATGTGTGGAAGGTCTCGGATGTGAATTCTGATGGTTCGGATAGCTTCGCTAGGTGATTTTGGACTTAAAAGCGTGTTCGGGATGTAATTTGGAGGTCCGTGGTAGATTTAGGCTTGAATTGGCGAAATTAAAAATTTGGCGTTTTCCGGTCGGCAGTGAAAATCTTGATATCGGGGTCAGAATGGAATTTCGGAAACTAGAGTAAGTCCATTATGTCATTTGGGACGTGCATGCAAAATTTCAGGTCAGTCGGATGAGGTTTGAAAAGTTTTGGAATCGTTGCGGCATTTTGGAAGTTTGGAAATCCTAAGGCTTGAATCCGAGGGTGATTTGGTGTTTCAATGTCGTTTCAGTGTTCCGAAGGTTGGAATAAGTTTGAATAGTGGTATGGACTTGTTGGTTTTTTGGTTGGGGTCAAAAAGAGCTTCTAATTGTGCAAGTTTTGTTGGATTCATAGACGTGGGCCCGGGGGCCGGGTTTGAGCAAATTCGGGATTTTGGGTTTAATTTGATAATTTTCGTGTCGGTTTCATTCCTTTGGTGTGTATTGATGATAATAAACTGATTTTGGTTAGATTCAGAGCATTTGGAGACCGGATCGAGAGGCAAGGGCATCGCGGGTTAGAGTTTGGCTTGGTTTGAGGTAAGTAACGCTTCCAAACTTGGTTCTGAGGGTTCGAAACCCCGAATTACTTGTTCTATGATAAATATTGAGGTGACGCAAATGCCAAATGACGGGCGTGTAGGCGTTCCCCGTGAGAATTGCGGCCTGGATCATTCCATGGCACTACTTAATGACTCTTTCTTGCTGTTATCGTGTTGTGATTATGTGGATAAGTTAATGAGCTGTAAATCATGCTAATCACCATGTTAAGGCTTCACGCCAATACTGTTGAGACCCAAGTTGCCATTTCTTGCTGTCATATCATTAGTTACATTGATACTCTGTACTCAGTCTTGTTCATGCATATCATATTATGTCTCAGTCTCGGTTATTATCATTTGACACATTATATCATTGTTTCCGGCTAGTATTATGGCATTGTTAGCCCGTGTGTGTGAGACTGGAGAGTGATGACTGAGTGAGGCCGAGAGCCTGATTATAAGTGACAGTATGGGATCGAGCTGCACGCCGCAGCGGATTATTGATTATGCCTTCGTTGACTTGTTATAGCGCTTGGGCTGAAAGGATCCCCTCTAGAGTCTACACGCCCCTAGTGAGCGCAGTTGATATTATTGAGAGATGTATCTTCCCTGTACATGGATCTTGTCCGAAGTATTTATACCTGGAGATGGATCTTCTCCATAAGGCTAGAATGGCCTTCCTCGGTATTGGATGACTGTAATCAGTGATGTGTATATATTCCGGGATGGATCTTCCCTAGGCCAGATGGCCATTTACAGTACAGAGTGGTTGAGCACTTGAGAGTGGAGGTACATGGTACATTTTTCATGCTTTTCTGTACATTGGTACGTAGAGATTTACTGAGATTTATACTCCACACTATTCAGATTGTATTTACTTACTGTTGAGTTGAATACTTAAACTGCAAGCATGCCTACTTTATTGTACGGTTCATTTGTGTTACCCGTTGAGGTTTGGTTCATCACTACCTATCAGTCCATAGTTTGCACTTGTTACTTACAGAGTTGGTGTACTCACGTTACCCCCTGCACCTTGTGTGCAGATCCAGGTATCTCAGGGCACGGTAGCGGCTGTTGACTATCCAGTCGCGGATTTCACGGAGATAGCGAGGTAGCTGCCTGGCGATCGCAGTTCCGCTTTTCTCCTTCTCTATCTTCCTTTTAGTACATTGTTGCTATTTCCAGACTATTTTGGTCTTGTCTTTGTTTCAGAACTATTGTAGCGTTTCTCATGGCTTAGTGACACCCGAGGTCGGGCTTTTACTTTCCATTTTTATTTTGGTTTTGTCTTTATATCTTTTACGGGATTTCAGTTAAAAATGGTTTTATTTAAGTTTAAATGGGATGTGGATTATTTTGGAAATGTGTCGGCTGGCCTTGTTTCACGATAGGCGCCATCACGACCGGGTCGGTTTTGGGGTCGTGACAAGTTGATATCCGAGCCCAGGTTACATAGGTCTCGTGGGTCATGAGCAGGTTTAGTAGAGTCTCGCGGATCGCTACGGAGACGTCTGTACTTATCCTCCGGAGGTTGCAGAACCTTTAGGAAAAAACTTCATATTCTTGAATTCTTGTTGTGCGAATCGGTTGATTCTAGTACTAAACTTCTGTTATTCTATTCTCTCAAAGATGGTGAGGACACGTGCTACCGGTCAGGACGGACGACCACCAGTACCACCAGTTGGGGCCACTAGAGGCCGAGGTCGTGGTCGAGGCTGTGGCAGGGGCAGGGTGTAGCCCGTAGATAGGGCAGCACCTGCGGATCCACCAGCCGCCCCAGTTCATGATCAGGTCCTAGTTGCGGATGCTCCAGTAGGACCAGCTCAGGCACCGGCTGCCCTATTGTTATTCCAGGTCTTTAGGAGACATTGGCTCAGTGCTTGACCGTGTGCACTAGTCTTGCTCAGGCGGTCACAGTTTCTACTACAGCAGCCACTTCTCAGGCCAGGGGAGGCACTCAGACTCCCACCGCCCGTACACCCGAGCAGGTTGTTCAGAGATTGCAGACACCGGAGGCACCACCAGCCCAGTCGGTTGCACCTGCTCAGGATTATGTAGTACCAGTTATGTTTGAGGATGAGCAGCGTCGATTGGAGAGGTTTGGTAGATCTCAGCCACCGACTTTCAGTAGTGCAGAGGGGGAGGATGCCTAGGGTTTCTTGGACAAGTGTCAGAGGATTCTTCGTACAGCGGGTATTCTGGAGACCGGTGGGGTCGCATTTACTACTTTTCAGTTTTCTGGAGCTGCCTTCACTTGGTGGGAGGCTTATGAGAGGTGTAGGCCTGTTGGTGCAGCGCCCCTTACCTGGCATCAGTTCTCCATTCTCTTCCTAGAGAAGTATGTACCGCATTCCTGTAGGGAGGAGCTGTGCAGGCAGTTTGAGCAGTTGCGTCAGGAGGACATGACCGTGATGCAGTATGAGATGAGATTCTCCGAGTTGGCACGTCATGCTATTTTGCTAGTTCCCACGGATAGGGAGAGGATCAGGAGGTTCGTTGATGGCCTTACTTATCAGCTACAGATTTTTCTGACCAGGGAGAGGGTATCTGGCGCTTCTTTTGAGGAGGTAGTTGACATAGCCAGAGAGATAGAGTCACTTCGCCGCCAGGAGCGAGTTGAGAGGGAGGCCAAGAGGCCTTGGGGATCTGGTAGTGTCGGTGGTGTTCCTTCGCGAGGTCAGTTTCAGCACGGCAGAGGCCGTCCATTCAGGCATGCTCAGTCAGCTCGTTCGGGTCACCTGTGGTGGGTCATCGAGCCATGGTTCTCATAGTTCACATCAGGGTCACTCATTTATCAGTGCCCTTCCAGCTCAGACTTCGACTCATGCACCATCGGTTCATGGTTCATCTATGCCTGGTTCTTCTAGTAGGTATCCCGGTGCTCGGGGCTCCCTTTAGTCCCCACCGCCATTTGCCGGTAGAGGTTGCTTCGAGTGTAGAGATTTGGGTCATATCAAGAGGTTTTGCCCCCGTTTACGAGAGGTTTGTCCCAGCAGAGGAGTCAGCCTTCGGCCTCAGCACCAGTTACTTCCTTACCCGCTCAGCCAGCTTGGGGTGGAGGTCAGTCAGCTAGGGGCCGCCCTAAAGGGGGAGGCCGATCCGGTGGTGGTCAGGCCCATTTTTATGCACTTCCAGCCAGACCAGATGCTATCGCTTCGGACGTTGTGATTACAGGTGTTGTCTCTGTCTGTCATAGAGATGCCTCTGTGTTATTTGACCCTGGTTCCACTTTTTCATATATGTCATCATATTTTGCTCGTTATTTGGATATGCCCCGTGAGTCTCTTGTTTCATCTGTTCGTGTATCTACTCCGGTGGGCGAGACTGTTGTTGTGGACCACGTATATTGGTCTTGTGTGGTTACCATTGGGGGTTTGGAGACCCGAGTAGACCTTCTGTTGCTTTGTATGGTGGATTTTGATGTGATATTGGGCATGGATTGGTTATCTCTGTGTCGTGCTATTTTGGACTGTCATGCTAAGACAGTGACGTTGGCTATGCCGGGTGTGCCACGGGTTGAGTGGCGAGGTTCGTCAGATTATGTTTCCAGTAGGGTGATTTCATTCTTGAAGGCCCAGCGGATGGTTGGAAGGGTTGTCTTTCTTATTTGGCCTCACTGAGGATGTTAGTGCAGGGACTCCTAGTATCGATTCAGTTCCAGTAGTGAGGGACTTCCCAAATGTGTTTCCTGCAGACCTGCCGGGCATGCCCCAGGACAGAGATATTGACTTTGGTATTGATTTGTTGCCGGGCACTCAGCCCATTTCTATTCCATCGTATCGTATGGCACCGGCGGAATTGAAGGAGTTGAAAGAGCAGCTTCAGGAACTCCTGGATAAGGGGTTTATTCGGCCTAGTGTGTCGTCGTGGGGTGCGCCTGTTCTATTCCTGAAGAAGAAGGATGGAACCATGAGGATGTGCATTGATTACAGGCAGTTGAACAAAGTCACAATCAATAACAAGTACCCTTTGCCTCGTATTGATGCTTTATTCGACCAACTTCAGAGAGCGAGAGTGTTCTCCAAGATTGATATCCGGTCAGGGTATCACTAGTTGAAGATCAGGGACTCGGATATTCTTAAGACAACTTTCAGGACCCGATATAGTCATTATGAATTCCCTGTGATGTCTTTTGGGCTGACCAATGCCCCAACAACGTTCATGCATTTGATGAACAACGTGTTTCGGCCCTATCTCGACTCGTTTATTATTGTATTCATTGATCATATTATGGTATACTTGTGTAGTCAGGAGGAGCACGCCGAGAATCTGAGAGTTGTATTACAGCGGTTGAGGGAGGAGAAGTTTTATGCAAAGTTCTCCAAGTGTGAGTTTTGGCTTAGTTTAGTGGCTTTCTTGGGGCACGTGGTGTCTAATGAGGGTATTCAGGTTTATCCGAAGAAGATAGAGGCGATTCAGAGTTGGCCTAGACCGTCCTTAACCACAGAGATTCGCAACTTTCTTGGTTTGGTAGGTTATTACCGTCGCTTTGTTCAGGGATTTTCATCTATTGCATCACCCTTGACCAAATTATCTCAGAAGGGTGCACCTTTCATGTGGTCGGATGAGTGTGAGGCGAGCTTTCAGAAGCTCAAGACTGCCTTGACCACAACTCCAGTGTTAGTTTTGCCATCAACTTTAGGTTCATATACGGTATATTGCGATGCTTCTCGAGTTGTTATTGGATGTATGTTGATGCAGGAGGGTAGAGTGATTGCTTATGCTTCTCGTCAGTTGAAGCCCCATGAGAAGAACTACCCTGTTCCTAATTTGGAGTTGGATGCCATTGTTCACACATTGAAGATTTGGAGGCATTATCTCTATGGTGTGTCTTGTGAGGTGTTTATTGATCATCGTAGCCTCCAGCACTTGTTCAAGCAGAAAGATCTCAGTTTGAGGCAGCGGAGATGGTTGGAGCTGCTAAAGGACTATGATATTACTATCTTGTACCATCGGGGGATGGCCAATGTAGTGGCCGATGCTTTGAGTAGAAAGGCGGTGAGTATGGGCAGTTTGGCATATATTCCTATTGGGGAGAGACCTCTCGCAGTTGATGTTCAGGCTTTGGCCAATCGGTTTGTGAGGCTAGACATTTCGGAGCGCAGTTGGATCCTAGCTTGTGTGGTTTCTCGGTCTTCCTTATTTGATCGTATCCGAGAGCGCCGGTATGATGATCCTCATTTACTTGTCCTCAAGGATAGAGTTCAGCACGGTGATGCCAGAGATGTGACTATTGGTGATGACGGAGTATTGAGGATGCAGGGCCGGATATGTGTGCCCAATGTAGATGGGCTTCCGGAGTTGATTCTGGAGGAGGCCCATAGCTCGCGGTATTCCATCCATCCGGGTGCCGCGAAGATGTATCAGGAGCTGAGACAGCACTACTGGTGGAGAAGAATGAAGAAAGATATAGTGTGATTTGTAGCTCGGTTTCTCAATTGTCAGCAGGTGAAATATGAGCATCAGAGACCGGGTGGCTTGCTTCAGCAGATGGATAATCCAGAGTGGAAGTGGGAGTGGATCACCATGGATTTTGTAGTTGGACTCCCACGGACTTTGAGAAAGTTCGATGTTATTTGGGTGATTGTGGATCGGCTGACCAAGTCCGCGCACTTCATGCCTGTGTGTACTACCTATTCTTCAGAGCTGTTAGCTGAGATTTATATTCGAGAGATTGTTCGCCTGCATGGTGTCCCAGTTTCCATCATTTCAGATAGAGGTACTCAGTTCACTTTGCATTTTTGGAGAGCCGTACAGCGAGAGTTGGGTACTCAGGTTGAGTTGAGCATAGCTTTTCACCCTCAGACAGACGGACAGTCCGAGCGCACTATTCAGATATTGGAGGACATGTTACGCGCTTGTGTCATTAATTTTGGGGGTTCATGGGATCAGTTTCTACCACTCGTGGAGTTTGCATATAACGACAGTTATCAGTCGAGTATTCAGATGGCTCCATATAAGGCTTTATATGGGAGACGGTATAGATCTCCAGTAGGTTGGTTTGAGCCAGGTGTGGCTAGGCTTTTGGGTACAGACTTGGTGCCGGATGCTTTGGACAAGGTGAAAGTGATTCAGGAGCGGCTTCGCACAGCGCAGTCGAGACAAAAGAGTTATGCTGACAGGAAGGTTGGTGGTGTGTCTTACATGGTTGGGGAGAAGGTCCTACTGATGATTTCATCCATGAAGGGTGTTATGTGATTTAGGAAGAAGGGTAAATTGAGTCCTCGGTTCATTGGGCCTTTTGAGGTGCTTCAGAGGATTGGGGAGGTGGCTTATGAGCTTGCTTTGCCACCTAACTTGTCGAATGTGCATCCGGTATTTCATGTTTCTATGCTCCGGAAGTATATTGGCGATCCTTCTCATGTTTTGGATTTCAGCACGGTTTAGTTAGACGGTGATTTGACTTATGATGTGGAGCCAGTGGCTATTTTGGAGCGGCAGGTCCGAAAGTTAAGGTCAAAGGATATAGCTTCGGTGAAAGTGCAGTAGAGAGGTCGGCCCGTGGAGGAGGCTACTTGGGAGACCGAGCGGGAGATGCGGAGCAGATATCCACACATGTTTGAGGCATCAGGTATGTTTCTTGATTCGCTCGAGGACGAACGTTTGTTTAAGAGGGGGAGGATGTAACGACTCGGCCGGTCGTTTCATGAGTTACAGCCCCGCTTTCCCCATTTCTATTTCTTATTGTGTTGTTCAGCTATATTTCATCATATCGTGTTGGTTGTTCTATGTTCGGAGTGGTCTTGGAGTGGAATGAGACACTTAGTCTCTTATTTAGAAGCTTAAGTTGGGAAAAGTCAATTGGATGTTGACTTATGTGTAGAAGGTCTCGGATGTGAATTCTGATGGTTCGGATAGCTTCGTTAGGTGATTTTGGACTTGAGAGCGTGTTCGGGATGTAATTTGGAGGTCCGTGGTAGATCTAGGCTTGAATTGAAAATTTGGCATTTTCCGGTCGGCAGCGAAAATCTTGATATCGGGGTCGAAATGGAATTCCAAAAATTGAAGTAAGTCTGTTGTGTCATTTGGGACGTGTGTGCAAAATTTCAGGTCATTCGGATGAGGTTTGATAGGTTTTGGAATCGTTGCGGAATTTTGGAAATTTGGAAATCCTTAGGCTTGAATCCGAGGGTTATTTGGTGTTTCAATGTCGCTTCAAGTGTTCCAAAGGTTGGAATAAGTTTGAATAGTGGTATATGACTTGTTGGTATTTTTGGTTGGGGTCCCAAGGGCTTCGGGATGAATTCGGATGGTTAACGGAAAGATTGGAACTTGGTTTGAGCAGCTGAAGTTGCTGCTTCTGTCATTTCCGCACCTGCGGATTGGGGACCGCAGGTGCGAGAGGGAGGCCGCAGATGCAGAGAATTGAGAGCTGAGGAATATCCGCAGGTGCGCACAAAGCACCGCACCTGCGAGATCGCAGATGCGGGTGTTGACCGCAGAAGCGGGATTTTTAGAGTTAAGTGAAAACCACACCTGCGATGGGTTTCCCGCAAGTGCGGCGTCGCAGAAGCGACTTGGAGACCGCAGATGCGGAAATCGGTAGGCAGAAAGTATAAAAGGCCTTCTTCGCGAATTTCTGCCATTTCTTCACCATTTTTGAACGAGTTGGAGCTTGGGGACTTGATTTCAAGAAGGAATCAAGTGTTTTCAGTGAGGTAAGCTACTTGGGTTTTGTATCATGTGTTTATGGCGATTATTCCATTGTTTAATCATGATATTAGTGGGAAATTAGGGAAGAAATTTGGGGATTAGGGCTTGAAATTGGAGAGTTTAAATTGGGGATTTGAGGGACCATTTGGAGTCCGATTTTGATGATTTTGGTATGTATAGACTCGGGAGTGAAAGGAGTTTCTAGTTGTGCAATTTTTGTTGGATTCCGAGATGTGGGCCCGGGGGCCGGGTTTGAGCAAATTCGGGATTTTGGGTCTAATTTGATAATTTTCGTGGGGGTTTCATTCCTTTGGCGTGTATTGATGATAACATACTAATTTTGGTTAGATTCGGAGCATTTGGAGACCGGATCGAGAGGCAAGGGCATCGTAGGTTAGAGTTTGGCTTGGTTTGAGGTAAGTAACGCTTCCAAACTTGGTTCTGAGGGTTCGAAACCCCGAACTACTTGTTCTATGATAAATATTGAGGTGACGCAAAGGCCAAGTGACGGGCGTGTAGGCGTGCACCGTGAGAATTGCGGCCTGGATCATTCCAGGGACCGCTTAATGACTCTTTCTTGCTGATATCGTGTTGTGATTATGTGAATAAGTTAATGAACTATAAATCATGCTAATTACCATGTTAAGGCTTCACAACGATACTGTTGAGACCCAAGTGGTCGTTTCATGCTGTCATATCATTAGTTTCATTGATACTCTGTACTCAGTCTTGTTCATGCATATCATATTATGTCTCTGTCTCGGTTATTATCATTTGACACATTATATCATTGTTTTGGGCTAGTATTATGGCATTGTGAGCACGTGTGTGTGATATTGGAGAGTGATGACTGAGTGAGGCCGAGAGCCTGAATATGAGTGACAGTATGGGATCGGGCTGCACGCTGCAGCGGATTATTGATTATGCCTTCATTGGCTTGTTATAGCGTTTGGGCTGAAAGGATCCCCTCCGGAGTCTACACGCCCCTAGTGAGCGCAATTGATATTATTGAGGTATAGATCTTCCCTGGACATGGATCTTGTCCGAAGTATTTATACATGGAGATGGATCTTCTCCATTGGGCTGGAATGGCCTTCCTCGGTTGTAACGACCCGACCGGTCGTTTTGAGATCTAGCGCATCATTCAGCAGTTTGAGGCCATGAGCAGCTTCATTTCAGGTATTACGACTCGTACGCATGGTCGGAATTGAATTCTGGGGAATTCGGAGTTGATCTGGAAGGAGAATTCTCATTTCGGAAGCCTTAAGTTGAGAGAATCAACTAGGATTGGATTTTTGAGTAAACGACCTCGGAATCGGTATTCGAAGGCTCCAGCAGGCTCGTAGGATGATTTCGGACTTGGGCGTATGCCCGAATCGGGTTTTGGATGACCCGGGAGCGTTTTGGCACCTATTGTGGAAGTTAGCATTTTGGAAGACATTTCATAAGTTGGGGTTGAAGTGCATTTCAGTGTTATCGATGTCCGTTTGGGATTCCGAGTCTGGGAGTAGCTCCGTATGGTGATTCTGGAGTTGGGAGCGCGATCGGAAGTGAATTAGGAGGTCCGTGGGCCATTTTGAAGTCATTTGGCTAAAGATAGAAATTTGAAGGTTTTTGAGAAGTTTGATCAGAAGTGGACTTTTTGATATCGGGGTCGGAATCCGATTCCAAAAGTTGAAGTAGGTCCGGAAGGGCGAATATGACTTGTGTGCAAAATTTGAAGTCAATCGGACGTGATTTGATAGGTTTAAACATCGAAAGTAGAAGTTTGAAATTCTAACATTCATAAAGCTTCGATTGGGGATCGATTCGTGGTTTTAGCGTTGTTTGATATGATTTGAGGCCTCGAGCAAGTCCGTAATGTATTTTGGGACCCGTGGGTATGATTGGTTGGGGTCCCGGGGGCCTCGGGAGGATTCCGGGTGGTTAACGGATCAAAATAGAATTTTTTGGAAGGCTGAAGCTGCTGGTTGCTGTCATAACCGCACCTGCGGTTGCTAAACCGCAGGTGCAAGACTGCAGAAGCGGTCCATCTATCGCAGAAGCGGCCCAAGGCCAGGCATCCCAAGACCGCAGATGCGGCCGTAAATCCGCAGAAGCGGTGGGCCTGTCCGTAGAAGCGGCCCAGACCACAGAAGCGGTCTTCTTTCCGCAGAAGCAGTGGTCAGGTGCGGCCCAAGACTGCACATGTGAAAATCGCAGAAGGCAGTGGCCTTCATTTATCCGGGCTCTAGGCCATTTTTGTTCATTTTCACTCACTTCTTGGGCGATTTTGGAGCTCTCGGAGGGGTGATTCCGCCTAGCATTTGTGAGGTAAGTTATTTCTAATTAATGTGAGTTTAATACTTGAGTTTTGGGTAGATTAATACATAAAAATTAGTAAAAATCGTGGGAATAGAGTAAAACCTAGGGTTTTGTTAAAAACAAGATTCAACCACGAAATTTATTGTAGAATGAAGTAGAAATCATATATTCTTGATCCTTAGGTTATAAAAAACAACTTTCTTCGAAAAATTTCAGAATCCGGGCATGTTGGCCCGTGGTCGGATTTTAGGAAACTTGTGTTTAAGGTTGGGAAATTGCTTAAATAGTTAGAATGCAATCTTGCGAGCTTGTATTGACTAGTTTTTACCTCGTTTATCTAGTTTTGGATCGTTCGGCTCCAAATTGAGAGTTTGAGCTCATTCTTGGTATTGGAAGTACGCTTTGGAGCGAGGTGAGTCTCCTTTCTAACCTTGTAAGAGGGAATTATCCCCATAGGTAAATAATTGGTTATGTGCTCCTATTTGTGGGGGCTACGTACGCACGAGGTGACGAGAGTCGGTGCGTAGCTACTAATATGTGTAAGTGCGGGTAGTCAAGGACCCAAAAGCATGCAATACTTGGATTGTATGTGATATTATTGATAGTTGAATTCCTTAAATTCTATCGACATGGTAAATAAATTTCTAAAAGGATTAAACTTCATTTTCGTAAATCATTAAAAGAGAATTGGCTTTTATATGGATAAATGTTCCCCGATAAATTCTTAATTTGCTGTTTGAGTATGTATTTCTATTTGTACTTGCGTCGCATGTAAGGTTCGCGAGTAGGGTGATTGTTTATTTAAAATTGACCGTGTCGCATGTTTGGTTCGCGAGCAGGGTAATAGATGCATCTATGGTTCGCGCCATTCGACCCTCGATAGTGCACATTTTACATTTATGTTGGATCGAGCCGTACGACCTCGACATGAGTTGCGCATGCTTGTATTGCTTGCCTTGATATTTGTTGATACTGATATCTGCTCTCCCGACTTGAGAAAATTGTTAATTAGTGGATTATAAATCCGGAGCCTTTCAATAAAAAGGAACCCTTACCTATTTGTGACTCATTCGAATTTACTGTCATTCTTAATAAATCCATGATTTATCGCATTAATAATATTATTATTGGACCATTAGTAAGTGTCGAAGTTGCCATCTCGTCTCTACTTCTTCGAGATTAGGCGGGATACTTATTAAGTACACGTTATTTTCGTACTCATGCTACACTTGCTGTACATTTTATTGCACAGGTGCAGATACTTCTAATGGCCTACCGGCATTGCAGTGTGGGTGACGCGGAGAGTACGTGAGCTGTATTTCCTCGAGGCGACCCGCAACTAGTGTAGTCTCTCTCAGAATTTTATTTAATTTCTGTCCAATTTGTATTCCGGACAGCCGTTGTACTTTATTCAATTTCATAGAAGTTGCTCATGCACTTGTGACACCGGGTTCTGGGATGGTTATGAAGTATTTTGTATTAACTGCTTATCATTTAAATTTGATTTGAGACGATTATCTTTTTAATTGGTAAATTTGAAGGAAAATCATAGATTTCAAGAGTATTAAAACGAGAATTTAAATAAGTATTTTGGTTGGCTTGCCTGACTGTGGTGTCCGACGCCATCACAACCCTTAGTGGATTTTGGGTCGTGAAAACATGGAATCAGAGCACTAGGTTCACGTAGGTATCACGAGTCATGAGTAAGTCTAGTAGATTCTCGCAGATCGGTACTGAGACGTCTGTACTTATCCTCGGGAGACTGTAGGACTGTTAGGAGTACTTCCGTTCTTGATTCCTCATCGTGCGATTTGATCCCTGGAGGCTATGCCTTTAATTCCTTCCTATTCAATCTTATGCGACGCGAACCGCTTGTTATAAATCGAGGATTGAAGAATTGTAATGGTACTACCGATTTGGTGCGGGATGTTTCTCCCTGCATAGTTGTCTGAGCTATTATCGTCGCCTTGTGGAAGGATGTTCTATCGTTTCAGCTCAGTAGCGGTACTTCTGAGAGCTCTGAGACTAGGCACAAGTTGCCATGATGCTATGAATGATTGTTCCGTAGTATTGATATGATGGTAGGATGTTTGCCGACGTGTCGGGGCAGTGAATGACTTGAAGGGAGGTTTACTCAGTGCATGATCTAGAGATTCGGTATTTTATTCCCGGCAGAGGAAAGGCAATCGGACTAGGAATGGTCAGATGTGGGCTGACGGAGTAACAAGACTTGGTATTTGCGAGTGTGGTGGAGTTTTCTTCTATGATGAGGTGTCGTTGTCCTAATTGAACGTACTAAGTTCGCCGGTGTACAATCTTCTACAATCCGCCTTTGGGGTAAGATATTGTGAAATAGTATTGAAGAAGCGGCTGTCAGATATCGCGGGGTGCGGTGGTTCATGATTGAATCGGTGTTTCTAATGTAGACGGCTCGAGAAAGATGATCTCCGGAAAGGTTTAAAGTTAGTAGCGATTTATGGGTTCAAGTGCTACGAAGATAGATTCTATTAAGGCAACAACTGAGCAGCAAGGATGAGGAAGGACATGTGGGGAGTGTCAGGCGGTGGTTAAAATTTCTAGAAGGCCAGGTATAGGAAGCAAAGGTCGAGTAGTCGACTACAGGGGTGAGTTTCGCCAAAGTGGGAGAGTTTGGAATGATTTGGGAATTTTAATGATTGCTGACTTGGGCCTATGGATTAATTTGAAGTATGGGCTATCATGCGATAAGAGATTTGAGATAATAGAAAGGAGCTGCAGATAAAGAAGGATACAACCTAACTTTGAAATGGAAGGAAGTTGCCGCGCACTTAATTGATGTCCACGAGGGGTGAATGGACTTGTGCAGCTAGAGAGTGAGCTTGGACTCAAGATGGGTCATTAATGTCGTGGTGATAGCACCCCGTGTAGCAGCGTTGGAAGACGTCGGCACGTAAATTCCACCGGTGAGTTATCCCCAGTGAACAGATCGGCGGACACATGGTTGGCGAAGCTTCTGCGAAGAATTTTATTGGCTATACCGCAAAGAGATCGGTCGTGTGAACGTGGTCGATGATTCAGAGTATAAAAAGGGGTTTTACAGAAAGATTCCGAGAATTTTGGCGGTTGATTGCGCAAGGTTATGTCAATAAGAGATAAAGGATCCTGATGAATTCCAGAGTTGTGTAATAATGGCTTCAAGCTAAGTGGGAGAGTCCCACCGCTTATGATTAAGGTTGCATGGTTAACTACTTGCGAGGTTTCTGGTTATTAGCATATTGAGGGGTCATTACAGCTTCAGAAAGAACATAAGTAGTAATTCGAGCAAAGGAATTGTTAAAGGTGGGCTACGGTTGGCCTTATTGGCTCATGTTTAGACTTGGGGAAGGATTCAGGATTTATGCCTTGTATAGGTGGATTTCAAGGGAAGTGATTCTGCCAGGTGCTTCGTCGAGAGGGTATTCATGTGCTAGAAGATTCAGGGAGTTGATTATGTTCGGAGCCAAGTCAGAGCTGGTGGCTCTCAACAATGGTCCTAGTGGATTCAAAGGGGCAAAGCGTGGTGCCTAATGATTGCGAGCCTATAGGTACGGTTAAGAATCAAGCTTTGTAGCAGCTTATGAGAAGAGGCACAGAATGTTCTATGATGTTTGACTTGCAGTGTAGCATTTGGGAGGTACGAAATGGTTCGTGGGATTTGAGACAGCATGGTCTCGTGATTCAAGGTCACTCGGGATGAGTGCGGATGGAGTGTGTTAGGTGTTGAATGGAGTTATTATTATTATTTCTAAGGCAATCAAGAATTAATTTGGAGGAAGATAGATTAGTTAGCCATAGTTGAATTGGCATATTGGTGGTAGTGATCAGTTTCTTCAACGTGATCAAGTTATGCAAGTGATTTGTGACGGCACGTGTGAGGTTTGTCGACCGCCGTAATTGATGTTATTCAGAAGTATTCCACTGTTATGACCTGTCATGTGTAGGCGGATCCCGGAAGGGCTATGGTGGCTCAGACCACTACTTAGAGATTTGGATATTCTAAGGTTATGAGAATTTACCTGTGTGTTGCTATGGTTCTCCTGAAGTGAGTTAAGTGAAAGGTTTTCTATACGATGAAGCGTTAAGCTATTGGTGGTTCTGGAGTTATGATGAAAATCGTGTTCCATCGAGTGTTGGCATGTTGGGTACAGTGATGGGTATGGAAATTGAAGTAAGGATCAAGGTTGCAGTTTGGTGCTAACAAGGATGTCACGAGCTCGGATGAGTAGGAAAGTAGTTTCGATGTTTAAAGTAAGTTGGTATTGTCTTCAGCGTCAACTGAGATTAGTGTTTTGTGAAAAAGGCTTTGCATCCTGGTTAAGGATTCTTGGTCGCTCTTTAGCGTTAGTACGGTCGGTGGTCTGGATGTACAGACCTGTTATCTGTCACGGGAAGGTTGTATAAGTGTGGCATGTAGTCACTTGATTGGTTGAAGAGTTAAACCAAGTAGGAAGATTGTGGCGATATCGCTAATTTGAGAATTGATGCCTGGAGGGCACTCGATTTATTGGGTTGTGGACTGTGGATGGTTACTCCGATTATGATGGTTGCTCTTATGTGTTATGAGGAAAGGGGAGTTAATATGGACCTTTGAAAGGTTATTAGCCTAGTTCAGTGCGATCAGAATCAGCTTGAGGTCTGTGGATGGATTCAAATGTGAATATGGGCTCTATATCAGACCAGATGTGTTCATTTCAGTAATGCGCTCCTTATGGAAGGGCAGTCAGGGTGTTATTTCGTCGTCAGTTATTTCATGTAATGATATATTGCGCCGTGAGAGTTGTGAGACGGTTTGGTGAATTGCTTATGTGTTGAGTTCCGCGTAGAGATGAGGTTATATGAGCAAAATGGCTCTTGATATTCAGATCGTACATCTCACCTCACTTGTGCTTGAGTTTTGTAGCCTATGACACTATATGTCTCCCCAGGGATGGTATTATGCACTTAGCGTTGTAATGAGCAATTTAGCTCGATGTATATCTCCTTATGTGAAATCTATACGTGGATCGGGTGGCACGCCGCCATGGGTATGTTATTTGGATCGGGTTGCACACCGCAACAGCGAGATGTTGATTACAGTTCCCCGTATCTATTTTTATATGTTCTGTTTCCCTCTTTTCCTGAGAGGAACTTATTTTAGCTGTGTGCCCACGTCACATGCATGATTCGCGAGCGGGGTGTTTGTTCAAAAATGTTGACCGTGTCGCATGTATGATTCGCAAGCGGGGTAATTGGAATTCCTTTTCAGAGTTTGTTTTCCTTTTGTATCGCGTTCGAATTGGTAGCCTATTGGCACATTGCGGCATCATATGAGACTATTGGCCATGTCCGGGGTGGCTTATTGCCTGAGCAGTTCGTACTAGGTGAGACGAGATCATTGGACTTAGGATCAGTGCAATCTGAATATATGAAGTATATTAAGGAGCAAAGACTATTATTTGGTGCAGAAAGAGGTGATGGTTCTTGACAGGAGTATAGACCCTATGAATCGTTGATCCGGCAGTTGGTTACGAATTCCTACACATCTCTTCCGTCGTGGCGGTATTGTAAGAGTTAGAGCAAGACCTATGTAGGTCATGAGGTGCAATGGGAGCATCAGATTCGTGGAATTTCGATTTATTCGATCAGAGAACGCTATTGTGGTCCTGTGAGTAAAATGGTGCAAGGTGTGAATTCAACTAAGATATGCAGTCATGCTTTGGTGCTGCGTGTAGTTATTGATACAGTGTTCGTATAATGGGAGTAGGCCTGACGGAGAATTTCGGATATTGGAATTGGGTTCTAAGCTTATTTGTTTGAATAAAAGAGAATATCTTCGGAGTTACTCGAGCTAATGTGCTCGGCTGAGTTGTGACAGCACGGGTAGGTGCACAAGGTGTTTAACTGTGAAGTCAGACAACTCCAGCACAGTTCTTAGCACGTTCGAGGACGAACGTATGTTTAAGTGGGAGATGATGTAACGACCCGACCGGTCGTTTTGAGCTCTAGCGCGTCGTCCAGCAGTTTGAGGCCATGAGCAGCTTCATTTCAGGTATTACGACTCGTATGCATGGTCGGAATTGAATTTCGGGGAATTCGGAGTTGATTTGGAAGGAGAATTCTCATTTCGGAAGCCTTAAGTTGAAAGAATCAACTATGATTGGATTTTTTAGTAAACGACCTCGGAATCGGGATTTGAAGGCTCCAGCAGGTTCGTAGGATGATTTCGGACTTGGGCGTATGCCCGGATCGGGTTTTGGATGACCCGGGAGCGTTTTGGCACCTATTATGGAAGTTAGCATTTTGGAAGAAATTTCATAAGTTTGGGTTGAAGTGCATTTCAGTGTTACCGATGTCCGTTTGGGATTCCGAGTTTGGGAGTAGCTCCGTATGGTGATTCTGGAGTTGGGAGTGCGATCGGAAGTGAATTCGGAGGTCCGTGGGTCATTTTGAAGCCATTTGGCTAAAGATAGAAATTTGAAGGTTTTTGAGAAGTTTGACTGGAAGTGGACTTTTTGATATCGAGGTTGGAATCCGATTCCGAAAGTTGGAGTAGGTCCGGAAGGTCGAATATGACTTGTGTGCAAAATTTGAAGTCAATCGGACGTGATTTGATAGGTTTAAACATCGAAAGTAAAAGTTTGAAATTCTAACGTTCATAAAGCTTGGATTGGGGGTCGATTCGTGGTTTTAGTGTTGTTTGATATGATTTGAGGCCTCGAGCAAGTCTGTAATGTGTTTTGGGACCCGTGGGTATGATTGGTTGGGGTCCCGGGGGCCTCGGGTGGATTCTGGGTGGTTAACGGATCAAAATTAAATTTTTGGGAAGGCTGAAGCTGCTAGTTGTTGTCATAACCGAACCTGCGGTTGCTAAACCGCATGTGCGAGACCGCAGAAGCGGTCCATCTATCGCAGAAGCGGCCCAAGGCCAGGCAGCCCAAGACCGCAGATGTGGCCCTAAATCCGCTGAAGCGGAACCGCATAAACGGTGGTCCTGTCCGCAGAAGCGGCCCAGACCGCAGAAGCGGTGGTCGCAGGTGCGGCCCAGGACCGCACATGCAAAAATCGCAGAAGGCAGTGGCCTTCATTTATTCGGGCTCTAGGCCATTTTTGTTCATTTTCACTCATTTCTTGGGCGATTTTGGAGCTCTTGGAGGGGTGATTCCGCCTAGCATTTGTGAGGTAAGTTATTTCTAATTAATGTGAGTTTAATACTTGAGTTTTTGGTAGATTAACACATAAAAATTAGTGAAAATCATGGGAATAGAGTAAAACCTAGAGTTTTGTTAAAAACAAGATTCAACCATGAAATTTGTTGTAGAATGAAGTAGAAATCATATATTCTTGATCCTTAGGTTATAAAGAACAACTTTCTTCGAAAAAATTCGGAATCCGGGCACGTGGGCCCGGGGTCGGATTTTAGAAAACTTGTGTTTAAGGTTGGGAAATTGCTAAAATAGTTAGAATGCGATCTTGCGAGCTTGTATTGACTAGTTCTTACCTCGTTTATCTAGTTTTGGATTGTTCGGCTCCAAATTGAGAGTTTGAGCTCGTTCTTGGTATTGGAAGTTGATCGCGGCCGTCTCAACACTACACAATGGTAGGAAGAGTGGGTAGCAATAACTAATACCCGAATAGTGGATCGTGGTCGAATTTCCACAGGGAGCTTGGAATGGAGTTGTATTGCCTGCTTAGTTTAGAATTGCCTTTGTACTTCTAATTGCACTCCTAACATTTTTTGGGGTTTTTTATATTTAAAACTACTTTTGTAATCTAAGGATTAAAGCTAAATTATGCTAAGAAAATATTGCTAAGTTGTGCTTAATATAAGAAAAAGGCACTAGGGTTGTGACACTACCTAGGTAGCCTAGCTAACGGGTAGAAACTACTAAGGGGAGATTGATAAATCTGGGTTTAGTGCTATAGCCGTCACACAATTGCACTCATTCTCACACCTCTCGGTAGAGAGAATAATTTTGTCCAATTGACTCTCTCGAGACCAATTAGGTAGGGCAATTAGACCGGGCAACTAGGGCTCAAGTAGGGTAATTACTTTTTCGAGGTTTAACCCGTTAATTGGGACTACCATTCTCATGGGTCCATCCCAATTCCTTGTTGGGTTAACTTTTAGGGTCATATGACTCTCTCTCTCTCAAGAAGAGTTAGACCCACTAAGCTTGAATTCATGTTTGCAACCACAAATTCTAGTTTGAAACACAAAATCAACCCAAATAACAAATACCCAATCTCAATCTCACCCTAGAATGCAACACCCATTAACTACCCACACTAGGGTTGAGCCACAACCCTAGCTAATGGGTTTAGCTAGACATAATTAAAGAAGAGACAATAGAAATAGATGATGAGATGAACATAATAATTGATTACTACTTAAAATCTATGATATTCAAGAGTAAAATTGCCAAAATAGGCTACAAAATACTCCTCACGAGCGCAGCTCTCCTTCAGCAGCTTAAAATATTACCTAAAAATGTCAAAAAGATCTATTTATACCGAGCTAGAAAATCTGGACAAAAATGTCCCTGCGGGGTAGGCGCGGACCGCGCAAAAAGGGAGCGCGACCGCGACCGCGACCGCGTTGGCTCTTGGACTCTTGAACTCTGTTCTCTGAAGTTGGGACCGCGGACCGCGCAGAAATGGAGCACGGCCGCGTTTCAGGACGGGCGCAGACCGCGTAGAACTGGAGCGCGGCCGCGTGGCAGTACTTTGGCAAAAACACCATCTCTATGAATCTCATCTACGCGGACCGCGTAAAAAGGAGCGCGGACTGCGCAGATTGCCCTTGAATGACCCAGTCTCTGAATCTCCTAGCGCGGCCGCGTGGCAAAACAGTGCGGTCCGCGCTAGGTCTTCTTGTTCCCCACTTCAATTGGTCTTTGACACTTGGCAGGTTTCACTCCGTTTTGAGCCGATCTTTGACATTTGTCATCTTGTCGCTCAAACCTGCAATCAAGCGCAACTTGTAAGGATTTTGGGATTATTTTGTGGCAATTCATAACAAAAGCAATAGCAAGTAGGGGTATAGTTAAAATCCTAACTTATCAGAAGTACGCTTTGGAGCGAGGTGAGTCTCCTTTCTAACCTTGTAAGAGGGAATTATCCCCATAGGGAAATAATTGGTTATGTGCTCCTATTTGTGGGGGCTACGTACGCACGAGGTGACGAGAGTCCGTGCATAGCTACTAATATGTGTATGTCTGGGTAGTCTAGGACCCAAAAGCATGCTATACTTGGAATGTCTGTGATATTATTGATAGTTGAATTTCTTAAATTCTATCGACTTGGTAAATGAATTTCTAAAAGGATTAAACTTCATTTTCGTAAATCATTAAAAGAGAATTGGCTTTAGTTTGGATAAATATTCCCCGATAAATTCTTAATTTGCTGTTTGAGTATGTATTTCTATGTGTATCTGCGTCGCATATAAGGTTCGCGAGTAGGGTGATTGTTTATTTAAAATTGACCGCGTCGCATATTTGGTTCGCGAGCGGGGCAATAGATGCATCTATGGTTCGCGCCGTTCGACCCTCGGTAGTGCACTTTTTACATTTATTGGATCGGGCCGTACGACCTCGGCATGAGTTGCGCATGCTTATATTGCTTGCCTTGATATTTGTTGATATTGATATCTGCTCTCCCGACTTGAGAAAATTGTTAATTAGTGGATTATAAATCCGGAGCCTTTCAATAAAAAGGAACCCTTACCTGTTTGTGACTCATTCGAATTTACTGTCGTTCTTAATAAATCCGCGATTTATCGCATTAATAATATTATTAATGGACCATTAGTAAGTGTCGAAGTTGCCATCTCATCTCTACTTCTTCAAGATTAGGCGGGATACTTACTGAGTACACATTGTTTTCGTACTCATGCTACACTTGATGTGCATTTTGTTGCACAGGTGCAGGTACTTCTAGTGGCCTACTGGGCGTTGCAGTGTGGGTGACGCGGAGACTAGGTGAGCTGTATTTCCTCGAGGCAACCCGCAGCTAGTATAGTCTCTCTCAGAATTTTATTTATTTTCTGTCCAATTTATATTCCGGACAGCTGTTGTACTTTATTCGATTTCATAGAAATTGCTCATGCACTTGTGACACCGGGTTCTGGGATGGTTATGAAGTATTTTGTATTAACTGCTTATCATTTCAATTTGATTTGAGACGATTATCTTTTTAATTGATAAATTTGAAGGAAAATCGTAGATTTCAAGAGTACTAAAACGAGAATTTAAATAAGTATTTTGGTTGGCTTGCCTGACAGTGGTGTCCGGCGCCATCATGATCCTTAGTGGATTTTGGGTCGTGACATCGGTACTGGATGACTGTAGTCAGTGATGTGTATATATTCCGGGATGGATCTTCCCTAGGCCAGATGGGCATATACAGTACCGAGTGGTTGAGTACTTGAGAGTGGAGGTACATGGTACATTTTTCATGCTTTTCTGTGCATTGGTACGTAGAGATTCGCTGAGCTTTATACTCCGCACTGTTCAGATTGTATTTACTTACTGTTGAGTTGAATACTTGAACTGCAAGCATGCCTACTTTACTGTACAGTTTATTTGTGTTACCTGTTGAGGTTTGGTTCGTCACTACCTATCAGTCCATAGTTTGGACTTGTTACTTGCTGAGTTGGTGGACTCACGTTACCCCCTGCACCTTGTGTGCAGATCCAGGTATCTCAGGGCACGGTAGCGGCTGTTGACTATCTTGTTGCGAATTTCATGGAGATAGCGAGGTAGCTGCCTGGCGATCGCAGTTCCGCTTTTCTCCTTTCTCTATCTTCCTTTTAGTACATTGTTGCTATTTCCAGACTACTTTGGTCTTGTCTTTGTTTCGGAACTATTGTAGCGTTGCTCATGTCTTAGTGACACCCGAGGTCGGGCTTTTACTTTCCGTTTTTATTTTGGTTTTGACTTTATATCTTTTATGGGATTTCAGTTGAAAATGGTTTTATTTAAATTTTAAACGGGATGTGGATTATTTTGGAAATGTGTCAGCTGGCCTAGTTTCACGATAAGCGTCATCACGACCGAATCGGTTTTGGGGCCGTGACAACCTGAGAAGTTGCAATATATACAGAGAAAGATAGGATGAGGTGAGTGAAATGATTAAAGTTTTGATTTTTTGATAGTATTTGGTTTGGTTGATAAAGGGAAGCTTCCAAATTTGTGAGGTAACGTGGCTGAGGCTAAGCCTATCCCTTTGCTCCTTTTTAGAATTTTAGATTTCAATCACCACTGAAATATTGGGAAATGAAATACTGAATACACGTAGGAAAAAAATCTAAATTGTATATTTTTGGAGAGAAGAGGGGAGAGAGGAGAGAAAAAAGGAAATGGGTGTAAAAGGTGGATTGTATATATTTTGTAACTAAAATATGTTTAAGTCGGATAAATACCATAGCATATACATTTTTCATAATAAGATTTTTAATAGTGTATAAGTATGTAAAAATCCCTTTAACACTAAAGGAAACTTTCTTTCTTCTTATGTTGGGCCTCAAGATTTCAGTTTTTCTCGGCAAGATCTTGCATGTTACCGTTGGCCTTCATTTATGTTGGTTTCATATTTGACCTAGAGCTTCATTGGTGATTAGAAAACTGCCAAAAACTTCGTCTATTGCCTTGTAATTAAACAACAGTATGTCGCATTAGGAGGGTGATTAATGATATAGTTGTGAGAAAATAATCTCTTAAAACCATTGACAATTTGATAGAAGAAATTAGCTCCATAACGATTTTAGATGTTATTTTTACGATTTATTGTTTATTTTTAATTGTTCTTTTGTGAAAAAGATCATATAACTAATATAATATTTGTAACGAAGTATAAAATCAAATTTCCGTGTAGCGGTAAAGGAGTAATAAACTACATAACACATTATTTTAAACTTACTTGACTGTTTTGTTCTTTGTTTAAGAAAGTCCACAAAATATACGATATTTCAGCCGACGTAGAAAAACACTAAGAGGGAAAATAGAATAACCTGCCACATTTTATGTCATTACAAGCTACCAACTTTTAGTCAAGACATAAAATTTCTAACTTTTGTTATTCGACCATTTTTTTCCCCATATATAATAAGTGGCTCAAAATTCTACGAACCACCAGAAAAAAGAAAAATGTGTGATTAGTTATAATCTGCGACATATATATCATTTGACTTATCCATGTGAGCTTTAACCATCCATTAGGTGAGAAGATCTGACTAACAAATTTCAATGGGAGATTAGCAATCTAAATCAGTTATTCTAAAATTGACTTTTGCAAGTTTCCCTATTAAAAAAACAAAACATAACCAGATAATTTAATTTGGAGTAATTACTTTGACTTATAAGTCGTAAAAGACGTAGCGATATGGAAACAGGAGATGTGGACAGAAAATTCAAATTTGGCATCTTAACTTTTATTTGTGGCATTTTCTTTTGGTAATCTAGGATCCTTATTCTAACTTTTGTGTGAATTCACACATCAATTTCGTAGTAGTCTTTTTTAGAATAAAATTTACATAATCGTATACACTATATATTATTATAAAGTACTTAATTACATTTTTTTTAATTGAAAATATTTATAATATGCTTGTAAAACAATGTTCGAAGGAAAATTATTTGATATTGCCCAAATAGTAATAACCACAGTGGCGGATCAGAGTACAAGATATGAGTTTACGGGAACCGAGTAGCTTTTGTGCGTACCTTGTATATGTAATTAAGAAATTTACCAAATATTAAATATTTGACTGTAAACCCAGTTATTATTGTACATCAACTTAAGGTCAATTTAGGAAACCATAAATTTTAAATCCTGGATCCGCCTCTGAATAATCGCGATTTTGTTTTTGGGACATATGAAGTGGAGTAGTACTTGATTTAATGTATTCTAGAGCGGTAACACCTTATGTATAATCAACTACTTGAAAATGTATGAGTTTTCTATTAATGTTCAAAATTGAATATCTTTGTGAAATCAAGTGTTATAACTTATAAGATAATACTTTCAAATATCTTGCTTCGTTAGCTAAGGGTGTATTCCCAATTTCGAAAGTTATATGGTTCTGCTGGAGATGGTAATAGACTCTTATAAATGAAGCAAGATGCAAAACAAAAATCTTATAATAAGTAACAAAAGTTGAAAACTTTTAGGTCTAAAGATGTTCATATATATATATATATATATATATATATATATATATATATATATATATATATATATATATATATATATATTATGCTATAGTCATATATTGACACTTAGACATTTGTAAAATAATTAACCAAGCGAAAGAAGACATTCATTTGGGAATAAAATCACTTCAGGAAAAAACATTTAAATAGAATATTTCTACAATCAAAAGACCAATTATCAAACAGTTTATTTCGTAGCTTTTTAGGTGCTTGAAAAAATAAACTATAGTAATAGTAGCAAAAGACGTAACAATAAGAAAATTGGAGATGTAGACGGAATAATCTCAAGTTTTAAATTGCTGGCATTTTCTTTTGGTAAAACCATATGAAACTTTATTGTCATAATTGTCATTTTATAGTGGATGATGAAAGCAATGAGCTAATTCTCTTATTTACTACGTATACATTTTGCTTTTTTTTTTTTTTTGGTTTAGTTTTCTTTTGGTCCTTGTTCTTGGAAAAAAAAGACGTAAGTATACCGTCAACAAGCTATCCCCATTGCGTATAAAAAAGCAGCCCAATGCACAAGGCATTTCACATTCATGTAGGGTCCGGAGAAGGACCACACCCCAAGGTTGCATACAACCTACCCCAATACAAGCATTAGTAACTGTTCCACGGCTCGAACTCGTGACTTATAAATCACACGGACACGACTTTACTGATGCTCCAATACTCTCCTTCAAAGAAGACAAAAAAAAAAAAGAACCAAAACAAAAAGACAAAAAGGACCACGACAATTTTTTCTCAAGCATTTTCTTTTAATTTGAAGAAGTTGTATCATTTCACAATTATTGTGAGGTTCCATTTCAATAATTAAGAAGAAAAATTATAATGATGTATGTAATGAGGTCACTAATTAAATTTCCCTATCTACTTACAGAATTCGCATATCTTTCAGAAAGAGACGTATTACTAGCTAGCCTTAGGGACCTCGAAAGTTGAATCATGTAAATACTTTTTTGGTGACAAGTCAAAATTTCCTACCAAATCGCCTATCAACTTCAATCGACGCCAACTCTCAATATTAATTGTAAAACATGCATGAAACAAATTTATCATCACATTCTTGGATCGGAGTAGTTGAAATCGGACCATTCTTTCCATAAGAGCTTGATTTTCCACCAATAATGTTCAAAAATAACAAGAAAAGTTTCAAAGAAATGGTAAAAGGATATTGTTTAACCAAAAAATAGAATTTTGGTCAAAGCTTCATTTTTAGAAGAATTCGGGTTACTGATAATCGAAAATGAACAGAAGAAATTGATTTTGATAACAATAAGATAGATAGCAGAAAACAAAGTAAATCAGTATATTCAGTTGATATTTCGTGTGTTTACAAATGACCAGTCTTCTCCTTTTTATAGCTATCTCTAAGATATACGTTTTGCCTTTGTCATAATAAGGCTATTATAGACAATTAAAGGCATTAAATGCTACGTTACATAATCATGTAATTTAATACAGATTCTCTAACGTTTTTAGTATTTAGTGCTTATTAAATACTGTATCTGTACTCTCTTGTGCTGTCAGATTCATTCTCCTTGATTTTTGGATTTAAATAGGTACGATCGTTGAGTCTTTTGAATAACTGCTCGTGCCTCTACTTGTGCCTCTGCTCGTATCTGTTGCAACTCGTGCCTGCTTCAGTTCCTTCAACTTCTCAGTGAAAAGTTTATGTTGTTTGAATTCCTTTGTTGTTTTTTTTCTTTTTGGTGATATGTGGTTGTAACCCTTGGTCTTTTTAAGGGTTTGTTGAAAACGTTAAGTCCGCAGACCTTTTATGTGGCACTTTGTATAAACAACTTTTGGTTTATGACTAAGTTCATACTTAGTCTAAACTTTTTTAATATTAAGAAGTTTCTGTTGCTGTTTGAACTTCTGTTTTGTTTATTCTTGCCTTTATTTCTAAGGACTTACTGAATAACTTGCATTTTTATTTTTCAAAAATGCTTCTATTTTTTTAGCTTCATGAATACTTGAATTAATCATGAATTTTATAAAAGAGGGCCCTTTTATATTCGACACTTAATGAAGAAGACGTCTCAACTTCATAATGGTGTTAATATACGATAAAAGAAATAGGAATACACATGTTTCTTGAAATAACTTTGATAAGTTTTTATTCGAACTTTGTCTAGTTTTGAATAACACTTTACATGTATTTGAATTACTTCTATAACTTTCTCGTAACTGTTTTTCTTATAACAGATTTCAAAAAAGAAAATGAGTAAAAGGTTTTTATTTATAACCCGTTTCAGTACATTGCCTTTACCCTAACTATAATAAGGTTTTTCTTTGGCCTTAGCTCGTGACTATTCTCTGCACTTGACTCATTCAATGAGTGAACTTCTCAGGCTTATTTTTGATTATTTCCCAATCTTCTTTGCCTTCTTTATACACATGTCTATGTATATTATATAGTCCCCCAAGTGTTTGAGCTTTGAAGTATGAAGTCTCGAGCACTTGATTGTTCCTCTCATTTGGTCCTTTCCCTGAAAAGGAAAAACATACGGGACGCTGAGGTGCGATTATAGATGAAGACTGCTTAACCCGTTTCAATTTCTATCAGAATAATTGTAACCCTAGACCGGAAAAATTGATTCCACGTGCCTTGCGGGTCGTGACTCATCATTTAGTACGGGTTAGCTTTTTGCCTATCATCTAAATTCGTTAGTAAAATTTTAACAATTCAAAAATAAAATTTAAAATTATGGATACCTGACCGTGGGTATTCCTTAGAAATAGTATCTCTTCAAGTGAACGACATTCCAATGTGAAGGTAGTATCTTGCCATCCATCGTTTCCAACTCGTATGCTCCTTTTCCTGCGATACCATGAATCCCGTAGGGTCCCTCCCAGGTTGGACTCAATTTTCCCGCATTAGCTGCCTTCGTAGATTGAAAAACTTTTTTGAGCACGAAGTCCTAAATCTTGAAGTATCTTAGGCGCTAGGCGCGCTTTGCGATTGTAGTATCGTTCCAAGACCTACTTTTGTGGTGCCATTCTTATTAATGCAGCTTTCCTTTTTCCTTCAAGTAGATCAAGGTTTATGCGCATTTCTTCGTCATTGGATTCTTCTGATGCTTGTGTAAGCCTCATGCTTGGCTCTCTTATCTCAACTGGAATTAAGGCTTCAGCTCCATAAACCAATGAGAATGGTGTTTCTCCCGTACTTGTTTTGGTTGTTGTGCGGTATGCCCATAAAACACCAGGTAGCAATTCTGGCCAATTACCTTTGGATTCCTCTAAACGCTTCTTTAAATTGTTGATAATGACTTTGTTTGTTGACTCAGCTTGGCCATTACCCACCGGATGATAAGGTGTGGATGTAATCCTTTTGATCTGCCAACTTTGAAAAAACTCTGTGATTTGTGCGCCTATAAATTGAGGGCCATTATCACACACGATTTCCTTTGGCACACCGAATCGACATATGATATTTCGCCAAATGAAATCTCTATCTTCTTTTTCCCGCACCTATTTGAATGCTCCTGCGTCCACCCATTTAGTAAAATATTCAGTGAGTACAAGCAAAAATTTTACCTGTCCTTTTGCTTGTGGTAGTGGACTCACGATATCCATCCCCCATTTCATAAAAGGCCACGGTGCAATAACCGGATGTAACAACTCCGCAGGTCTATGCATGTTATTACCGTATCTTTGACATTTATCACATTTAGCCACGAAATTTTCCGCTTCTTCTTCCATTTTAGGCCAATAATAACCTGCCCTAATCATGGTTCTTACCAGTGATCTTCCTCATGCGTGATTTTCACAATGCCCTTCGTGTATTTCTCTCATTACTTATTCTGTCTGAGAAGGCCCGAGGCATCTTGCTAAGGGACCACCGAACATTTTTCGATAAAGATTGCCTTGCTTTAAACAATATCGAGCAGCCTTTTTTATGAAGCGCGTGAGCTTTTTTCTTATCTTCAGGGACGGTTCCATACTACAAAAAAGCAACAATCTCGTTCCTCCAATCCCAGGTTAAGTTATTAAAATTTACCTCATTTTTATCTGGATCGAGTACTGAATGAAACAAATGAATTACATAAGCATTTTCATTGCTTGCCACATCTGCCGCAGATGCGAGATTGGCTAGGGCGTCCGCCTCGGCATTTTTATCTCTTGGTATTTGCATAACTTTTCAGGTTTGGAATTGCCTGATCAGATCCCGTACCTTCTCTAAATACTGTTGCATTCGTGCTTCCCTGGTTGTATAAGCCCCCAACATTTTGTTAACTACAAGCTGCGAATCGCTTTTGATTACAATCTGATTAATGCCGAGTTCCCGTGCCAGTTCTAAACCTGCAATCACAGCTTCATACTCTGCTTCATTGTTATTTATAGAATGACATTTAATGGCTTGTCGAATGGTCTCACCCGTAGGTGGTACCAAAACAATTCCTAAGCCTGCACCCTTCACATTAGACGAACCATCAGTAAATAAGGTCCAAATTCCCAGATTAGATCCGTTGAACACATGTAATTCTTTTTCTGCTTCTAATTGCATTCTTTGGCTAAAATCAGCCACAAAATCTGCTAACACTTGAGATTTTATCGCGGTTCTAGGTTGGTATGTGATGTCATATTCACTTAATTCTATAGCCCATTTGGCTAACCTACTTGACAACTCTTGTTTGTGTAATATATTGCATAATGGATAAGCAGTTACTACAGCAATAGGATGACATTGAAAATAAGTCCTTAGCTTTCTAGATGCCATGATTAGTGCAAGTGCAAGCTTTTCTAATTGAGGATACCGCGTCTCCGCATCTAATAATGATTTGCTGACATAATAAATTGGAGATTGTTTACCTCGGTCTTCACGAACTAAAACAGCACTTACCGCTACTTCTGAGACGGCAAGATAGATGAGCAATCTTTCTCCAACCTTTGGTTTTGCGAGCAACGACGGATTTGACAGGTATGTCTTCAAATTTTTGAGTGCCTGTTGACACTCCTCAGTCCATTCGAACTGATCTTGCTTTTTAAGAGCTGAAAAGAATTTATAGCACTTTTCTGATGATTTAGAAATAAATCTCCCCAAGGCTGCAATTCTTCCTGTCAACCTCTGCACTTCTTTTTTACTTGTAAGCATGTCAGGAATTTCTTCAATGGCTTTAATCAGTGCGGGATTCACTTCAATACCACGGTTAGAAACAAGAAAACCCAAAAACTTACCTGATGCAACACCGAATGCACATTTCTCAGGATTTAGTTTCATGTTGAATTTTCGCAAGATCTGAAATGTATCTGACAAGTGCAATATATGATCCCCTGAATGTTGAGTTTTGACGAGCATATCGTCTATGTAGACTTCCATAGTTTTTCCCAAATGTTCTTGGAACATTTTGGTCACCAGTCTTTGATATGTTGCGCCAACATTTTTGAGACCAAAAGGCATTACTTTATAACAGTAAGTCCCCCTGTCTGTTATAAATGAAGTTTTTTCTTCATCTATAGGATCCATTTTGATCTGGTTATATCCTGAATACGCATCTAAAAAGCTTAACAACTCATGTCCTGCAGTAGCATCAATTAGTTGATCTATATGTGGTAATGGGAAAGAATATTTAGGACATGTTTTGTTAAGGTCTGTTTAATCTACACAAACTCGCCATTTACCATTCTTTTTCGGTAGCACAACAGTATTGGCTAACCAATTAGGATACTTTACCTCGCGGATAGACCCAATTTTTAATAATTTTTGGACCTCATCCTGAATCACCTGATTTTTGGAAGTTCCTTGCTTTCGCTTCTTTTGTTTGACAGGTGGATATGATGGGTCTTCATTTAACTTGTGAGTCATTACCTCCGGTGGTATTCCTGTCATATCAGAACGGGACCAAGCAAAACAATCACGTTAGTTTTCAAAAATCCAATTAACTTACCTTTCATGTCTTGGCTTAGATTGGCCCCTACGTAGACTTTCCTTTCATGCCATTGTGTAAATAATACTACAGCGTCCAGTTCTTCAATCGTTGTTTTGATATTTTCGTTTTCCTCTGGTTCTTGAATGACATCAGGCCTTGAGTCCACATCTGTTCGCCCTTGTTCAGTTGAGGTTTGTGTTGTGGTACCCTCAACTGGATTCTGTAATTGCTATTTTTCTTCGATTCTCATACTTGAATCTGCAACAGAGTTGATGCTCCTGGATGTCTGTTGATCCCCACGGAATTTACATATCCCCCGTGGTGATGGAAATTTAATAACTTGATGTAAGGTCGACGGAACAGCATCCATCTCGTGGATCCATTGTCTCCCGAGAATTATATTGTAAGCCATCTCCATATCTACCACCTGAAATTTTGTATCCTTGACAACTCCTTCTGCAAATATAGTAAGTATTACCTCTCCTTTCGTTACGATGCTAGAATTGTCGAATCCAGACAAAGTATGCGCCTTTGGTACTAATTTATCTTCAGCTTGCATCTCGTGTAGTACTCTTGGCAGAATAATGTTCACGGAACTACCTGGATCAATCAAAACTCGTTTCACATTAGTATCATGTACAAGTAGAGATATTACCAGTGCATCGTTATGTGGAGATAATACGCCATCCGCATTTGCATCATCAAATGTAATACTTTCTTCCTCTAAGACATGTCGCACCCGCTTCCCGTGGGTAATTGTGACTTGGAAACTTTATTGGCTGATGTGTACGTCACACCATTGATTTCTTCCCCTCCGTGTATAACATTAACAGTTCTTTTGGGAGAAGGTGGTTTGGGGGGCTCCTACCTATTCTTCATGTATGCTTGCTTACCTTTTTCACTGAATAATTCGGTGAGATACCCTTGCTTCAATAGATGATCAACTTCTCCTTGTAGCAACCTACAATCTGCCATTTTATGACCATGATCATTGTGAAGTTCGCACCAATGATCGGGATTGCGCCTGTTTGGATTCGATCTCATTTCTTTTGGCCACCACACCTTGTCACCCATGCTTCTTAAAACAGCTACGAGCTCGGAAGTGCTTACATTAAAATTATAACCGCCAAATCTTGCCTTCAATTTTCTATCATCGTCCCGCGACTCTTGCATGTTTCGATCATTCCCAAATCTTGATGATGAGCCCGAATCTCTATTCCTCGATTTATGATCGTACCTTGAATTGTCCTGTTTTGATCGTGCATCTATTCCCGCTGGGCCCATACATGGTTCGTACCTGTTTTTACCGGATCTTTTTTCGGTTTCCGCCCGTCTCGAACTTACCTTTTCCTCTTTTTGAGACCGTGAGATAATATCTTCATCTATCCTTAGCTTCGTGCTATACCTATTGTATACGTCATTCCATGTTGTTGCTGGGAATTCACGAAGACTTTCCTTGAGCCGCCTCGTGGCTTCTGAGCTTTTTTCATTCAAATTACTAGTGAAGGCTATAGCTTCCCAATTGTCTGGTACTCGTGGTAACATCATTCTTTTACGCTGGAACCTATCCATGAATTCTCTAAGCACTCTGAGTCCCCTTGCTTGATTTTGAAAATATCCTCTATTCTTTTTTCAACTTTTTGAGCTCCCAAATGTGCTTTGATAAACGAATCTGCAAGCTCAGCAAAAGAATTTATGGAATTTTTGGATAAAAGTGAATGCTCCCTTAGTGAGTGTTTCACCGAATTTTTTGACCAGTACTGATTTGATTTCTTGTTTGGTCAGGTCGTTGCCTTTTACGCCAGTTGTGAATGCAGTCATGTAGTTTTGTGGATAAGTTGTTCCATCGTATTTTGGAATATTGGGCATTTTGAATTTCTTTGGAATTGGGAGAGGAGCAACACTTGGCTTCCAAGATTGTTGTGAATATTTGTCTATATCTATCCCTTTGATTACAGGCGGTACTCCAGGTATTTGTTCTATGCGGTCACTTTGCTCTTTGAGCTATTTCTACAATGTTAATACTAAATTTTGTAAATCAGAATTAACTAAGTTACCTGGTTCTCCATCTCGTGACTCGCTGGGGATTCCACCACTGCCTGAGTTAGCAAGCCCAGAATGAGGGTTTTCCAAGGTGTCGATATTTGGAATTGGTGTAGGTGGTGCAACAGGTAACTGACTGGCAAAGGCTTCAAGAGCTTTATTGACCTGTTGAGCGATTAGCTTTTGCAAAGCTTCATTAATAGCTTCATCGTTTTCAAATTGAGCATTTGCATTTGAATGCAACCCATCAGGAGTGCCTTCTCGAGACCGCCGAGGGGAGCTTCGTGGAGAAGGAATCGGGGTGCGGTCATCTTGTGAATTCCCCTGGAGTTGAAGGTTTCCTTGGTTTACTTGGTTTCCTTGGTTGTTGTCATTAACGTTTGACATGGTTGTTGATGCAAAAAAGGTTAGACTAAGAAAGAATAGATTATCAGATTCCCTGTAACAGAACCAATTTGTTTAACCAAAAAATAGAATTTCGGTCAAAGCTTTATTTTTAGAAGAACTCGGATTACTGATAATCGAAAATGAACAGAAGAAATTGATTTTGATAACAATAAGATAGATAACAGAAAACAAAGTAAATCAGTATATTCAGTTGATATTTCGTGTGTTTACAAATGACCAGTCTTCTCCTTTTTATAGTTATCTCTAAGATATACGTTTTGCCTTTGTCATAATAAGGCTATTAAAGACAACTAAAGGCATTAAATGCTACATTACATAATCATTGTAATTTAATACAGATTCTCTAACGTTTTTAGTATTTAATGCTTATTAAATACTGTATCTGTACTGTCTTGTGCTGTCAGATTCATTCTCCTTGATTTTTGGATTAAGTAGGTACGAGCATTGAGTCTTTTGAATAACTGCTCGTGCCTCTACTTGTGCCTCTGCTCGTATCTGTTGCAACTCGTGCCTCTTTGCTAATCATCACTCTTTGACCAGCCTTCATGTCATGGCACGTCATCTTTCAATCACTTGAATATGTAAACTCAATTTTTCCCAATACATATATAATTTATAAGTTATAACATGCCACAAGTATGTTCATAGCGTTTCTTCTTGACTCTAAACGTAGATTAAATTTAATTTTGTCCGATTTAATCAAGATAAGAAAATTGGAAGATGAGCCCATATTACAACTGAGATTTTTCATAAACTAGTCTTAGGATACACGCGTCACACGTGTATTCATATTAATAAAAACAAGCTAGTAAGAAAAATAAATTAAATAATATTCAAAATTTATGATTAGATTATAAAACAAAAACTAACCAAAAATAAAATTCGCAAAGTAATAAATGTTGATCATATATAGGACTTTGGATCAACTCCAGAATATTCCACCTGACAGAATGTTAAGGATCGAAGAACTTATTTTGAAGGAAAGAGAAAAATCTCACAATGATTGAATAAAATTAAGTACAGAGAGAAGATCTCAAAATAATAAAATAATATTCAACAATAATAGAAGATGAACAATATAGAATTATTTAAAAAAAAATCTTAGTATTGAAAAAGCTTCCAATTTAGGCAAGATAACTCTTCTGATTAAAATAAATTACTTAACGTATAAAAAGTGATAGAGAGTCATTTGTTCGAAGAAATGAAAAATTAAAAATAAAAACTACTTAAAATTTACTTAGAAAACATTTTGTCTTCTGTCTCATCCCCATTTCTGAAACACAAAATTATTCAACTTGAAATTATAGAGGTAAAAAGAAAAGTTGATTTCAAACTTCTAAACATTAGGCAAAATTAATCCAAAATACTACAATTTTGAAATCGTACCAAACTGTAAATCTCATTGAATTGTAAAGGGCACATTAAAACCTCTTAACTCCGCCGAGAACACCTTTTGATTAACTTTTAAAATCGTTATATACCTTTTTATTTCTTACCTTTTATTTAAAAAAAATGAGTTTTATGCATATTGGCGTCTCTTTGTTTTTGCTCTTAGATTTATTCTTTCTTTCATCCCTTTTTATGGAAACATAAACTTATTGTTCGATAATTAAAAGAAGAAAAACCAGAATTCATAAAAATACATATAAATAAAGGCAAAGTCACCGAAATAATACCTAAATAAGAATTAGCAATCAATGATACCGGCCTCAACCAAGTCAGAAAAGCAAGAAGAGCACGGAGCGGACGACGAGGATGATTACGGCATCCCAAGATCTATTATAGCACTCGATGACACCGATGCCACCAAGTCAACGATCGAGGAGTTGGAGCAGGTTATATTGGTCGAGCACCTACCGGATAGAAAGGTATACTTGGGCACGGGATTACCCCCGAGCTCAGGAAAGAACTTATTGATTTTCTTAAGACTAATGCCGATTGTTTCGCCTGGTCCCATCTAGACATGATTGGGATCCCACCAGAGGTGACAACTCACAAATTGAGCTTGGACCCAAAGTTTCATCCGGGTCAAGCAGAAGAGAAGGCCACTATCCGAGATCAAACACACATTCACGAGGTATCTAAACTTCTGAAAATAGGTTCCATCCGGGAAGTTAAATATCCGTACTGGTTAGCCAACATAGTAGTATTACCTAAAAAAGAAAATAAACTTAGGATGTGTGTGGATTATAAGGATCTTTTTAAGGCGTGTCCGAAGGACTCTTTTTCTTTGCCGAACATCAATCAGATGATTGACGCGGCAGACGGACACGAGATACTGAGTTTTCTCGACGCTTATTCCGGGTACGACCAGATTCAGATGGACCCGGGCGATCAAGAAAAGACTTCTTTCATAACCAAATTCGGCACCTACTGCTATAACGTAATGCCATTCGGACTAAAGAACGCCGATGCCACATACCAACGCCTAGTTAACTGGATGTTCAAAGAACAAATAGGGAAATCAATGGAAGTTTATATTGACGATATGTTGGTTAAGTCCCTGCGAGTAGAGGCCCATTTGAAACATTTGCAGGAAACCTTCGATATACTTAAGAACTACTAACATGAAGCTAAACCCGGAAAAGTGCGAATTCGGAGTCAGCTCGGGTAAGTTTTTCGAGTTCATGGTATCCAATCGGGAAATTGAGATCAACCCGGAAAAGACAAAGGCCATAGAAGACATCACCGTGGTCGACAACGTTAAAGCAGTACAAAGACTGATCGGGCAGATAGCCGTGCAGGGCCGGTTCATTTCGAGATTGTTGGATAAGAGCCATCGATTCTTCTCACCATTGAAAAGAAGAACAACTTCTCTTGGACTCCGGAGTGCCAACGAGCTTTAGAAGATCTCAAGCGATACCTATCGAGCCCCACCCTTGATGCACACTCTCAAGGCGCAGGAACAACTGTACCTCTACTTGGTAGTTTTCGAGGTGGCGGTAAGTGTGTCCTGGTTCGGGAAGAAGAAGGTACACAATTTCCTATTTACTATGTTAGTAGAACTCTAGACGATGCTGAAATAAGGTATCCTCACCTAGAAAAATTAACGCTTGCCTTACTAAGCGCTTCTAGGAAATTGAAACCATACTTTCGATGCCACCCCATATGTGTCGTGACTTCCTATCCACTGAGGAATGTCATGCATAACCCGAGCACTCGGGACAGTTGGCCAAATGGGCTGTAGAAATTAGCGGGTATGATATCGAGTATATACCTCATACCGCCATAAAATCTCAGATTTTAGAAAACGTTGTGGCCGACTTTATGGCGGCTTTGATACCCGAGGTCGAAAAAGAGTTATTGCTCACTTTGAGTGTTAGCTCGGGGATCTGGACCCTATTCACGGACGGTGCCTCCAACGCGAAGGGGTCCGGACTCAGTATTGTATTGAAACCACCTACGGGTAACGTAATTACGCAGTTTATTAGAACAATAAAATTGACTAACAATGAAGCCGAGTATGAGGCTATGATTGTAGGTCTAGAACTGACTAAGAGCCTGGGGGCCGAAGTGATCGAAGCCAAAGGTGACTCCCTCCTTGTCGTAAATCAAGTCAACAGAATGTTCGAAGTAAAAGAGGAACGGATGCGGAGGTACTTGGACAAGTTGTAGGTAACCTTACACCAATTCAAGAAATTGACTATACAGCACGCACCTCGGGATCAAAATAGTGAGTACGATGCACTAGCCAACTTGGGGTCATCTATCGACTCTGATGAATTCAATTCGGGCCAGTTGTACAACTGATGAACTAGTGGTAGAAGAAGGTCAAGCCGAGGTAAACTCGAAAAGTTTGACTTGGGATTGGAGAAACAAATACATAGACTACCTGAAGACAGAAAAATTGTCATCGGATTCCAAGAAATCAAAAGCCCTGCGCACCAAAGCTGCCCGGTTCAGCTTAGTCGAGGGGAAATTATTCAGAAGATCCTTCTTCAGCCCACTAGCTAGATGTTTGGGTCCGGAAGAGACCGAATATGCTATGAGAGAGGTCCACGAGGGCACTTGCGTAAACCACTCGGGGGCAGAATCCCTGGTTCGGAAGTTAATCAGAGCCGGTTACTATTGAATGAAATGGAGAAAGATGCAAAAGACTTTGTACAGAAATGCAATGAGTTTCAAAGACATGCCCCAACGATTCATCAACCGGGAGAGGTACTTCACTCGGTCTTGTCGCCATGGGCGTTTATGAAATGGAGGATGGACATCGTAGGCCCCCTACCATGGGTGCCCGGTAAAGCCCGATGCATGCTACTCATGAGCTATTATTTTTCCAAGTGGCTCGAGGCAGGCGTTCCACAAGGTCCGGGAGAAAGAGGTCATCAGCTTCAACTGGGATCACATAATATGTCCATTTGGGATACCGGTCGAGATCACTTGCGACAACAGAAAATAATTCATCGGCAACAAGGTAAGTAAAATTTTCGAATACGACAAAACCAAAATGATATTATCAACACCTTACCACCCTAGTGGGAACGGGCAAGCGGAATTAATGAACAAAACCATACTCCAAATGTAAAAAAGAGACTGGCTGATTCAAAACAAAAGTGGAAGGAAATCTTGCCCGAAGTCTTGTGGGCATATCGAACGACTTCGAAGACAAGTACCAGAGCTACCCCGTTCTCTCTTGTCTACGGTGCGGAAGCCTTAATCCCTGTCGAGGTGGGGGAACCGAGCCTCAGGTTCCAGTATGCTACCAAAATGTCAAACGGAAGGCCATGACCATGAATTTGGACTTGTTGGACGAAAGGCGGGAAGCCGCCCTAGTCCGGTTGGCTGCCCAAAAGCAGCGAGTAGGGAGGTACTACAGCCGAAGGGCTAACCTTCGACATTTTCAAGTCGGGGACTTAGTGTTAAGGAAAGTAACGCTACACAAACATAAAAAGCAACGACTAACCTATAACGGCACGAAGACGTCCGAGTCTGTACTCAAAGTAAGGCCCTTACAAATGATTAAACCCTGTTAAAGGGTTACCCTCGGCAAAGCACCTTCGTGTATGACTAAAACACTCAAGTATCTTAAAGGCCTTCATTTTTAGTAAAATTTCGAAGCCACGAACAACTCGAAGTTACTATCAAAATCGGGCCTCATTCGGGCATCCATAGAATGGGTGTATGCTAAGGCATTAAATATGATCCACAAATAAAAAATCACGAATAGATGCTGAAAATTAAAAGAGATATATACAAAAGGAAACATAAAGGAGCTAAGGCATCTCTACCTAATCTTCACCAGAGCTCGACTCAGCAGTGGAACTTTCGGGAGCTTCAGGCTCGTATAGCTCTTTTTCCTCGACTTCGAGCCTCTTGGCCTCTTCAATCTTGGCCGAAAGATCAAATCCCCGGGCATGAATCTACTCAAGGGTCTCCCTCCGTGATAGCCACTTCACATATTCGGTCTTTGTTATTAAGAGGGCCTCAGCTATTTCCACGCCGGTTTTATACTGGGCAATATCTCCTCGACTTTGGAGGAATCGATCGAAGCCGCCTCTAACTTATACTTCAGAGCACTATACTACCGGCTGAGGTCGTCCCCTTCTGAAATAGCCGAACCTAGTTGAGCTTAGAGCTCATCATTTAGCCGAGACCATTTATCGGCCTTTTCCCTCATCACCCGGAGTTGGTCCTTGGCTGATGCCAACTCCTCCTTGGTGGCCTCCTTTTCTGAGGCCAGAAGGTCCATCATGCTCCCACAGCGTCTCGGCAAAAGCCTTGAGCTCGTTCATCTCTGCTCGAAGTTGGTCGATCAGGTCTACCTTCTCCTGGACCTGCGCGGTTACGTCGTTAGCTACCACGATAAACCTCTCATTTTTAATCTCAAATATCCTTACCTTCTCAACCAGTTCGACATTCTCCCATTTTACAAACAAAGCCTCCCTTCAAGCCTTTTTTAGCTCGGCTTGGAGAATGGGGAGATCCTTGAGGGCCTCATCTTTTTACTCACTGAGGGCCTTACATATCCCTCTGTCGGACTTGCTCTTTAAGATCGAACTCGAGCTGGCTGACTTTAATTCAAGACTGATGGAAGCTTTTATGGTGGACCACTGAAGCCTGAAGAACAAATCAATGAGATCATAAGAATACGTTAAAGTTCAATAAGATGCACGAAGGGCACAAAGAAAGGAAAACTTACTCGATTCAGTGCCTATTGTGCCTTGTTGAAGAGGCTCGATGTGCTCACTTCGTTCATCCTTGCCTGGTCCTCTTCGGTCACCAAGCAATGAAGAAATCTAGCCACGCCCACCAGAGGAGACATCACCCGAGTTTCTGCCAGGATAGTAAACACGACTGTCCATTTATGGTCGGGATCCAAGCTAGGAGTAGGAAACTACGTCACCAGCTTCGGGCTCGAGCCCGGCTCGTTTGCTCCCGATGTCACGTCCTATTTCGGGATCTCCAGGTGACCGAACCTGGAATAATCCTTCAACGCGCCCATCTCCACACTGTCAAAGAACATGTTGAGGGCCTCATTTGCGGCCCGTGCCATCTCATTCGGCTTTTTCTTGAC
Source organism: Nicotiana attenuata (assembly GCF_001879085.1). Classification (NCBI taxonomy): domain Eukaryota; kingdom Viridiplantae; phylum Streptophyta; class Magnoliopsida; order Solanales; family Solanaceae; genus Nicotiana; species Nicotiana attenuata. The sequence goes on along the minus strand of NW_017671309.1, from coordinate 155,848 downwards.
GGCCCGAGCCTCGTCGAATAAGGACTCAGTTTGGGACGATGATTCCATGGTGTCAATGACACTGGTAACTTCCCTCAGAGAAGGGATAGTTTCTTGAGAGACCATTGCCTCGGAATATCCATCTAGCTCCCGAGCTAAAGAAGGATCGGCCTCTCGGCCACTACCTCCGGTTGCCGCCTGTTTTTCCTCATCGATGACCGGCCCATGGGCGACGAATTCTAGGTCGTAATCTTTAGGGTAATCCCTAGGCTGGTAGAGGGAGTCAGAGTCTGGTACCCTGGCCCGATTACTTTTCTTGTTGCTTCTTCCGACCCGGACCGTTACCCTCTTCTTCTTGGCTCCGACATCCGGGGAGCCAGAAGATTTCTTGTTTTTCTCTTCTTCTCCTTCTGTGCAGAAGCTCCAGGTTGTCCCAAAGTAGAGGGTTTTTCAAGTAAGGACGTAGCCTCTTCCTTGCCCAATGGTCGAAGCTCGGTGGTCTTTAGCAAACCTATGAAAGAAAAAGNCCTTAGGCACCGCATTTTAACCTTTGAATTCATTAGGACAGTTGTTGAGAGTCACACACTCTGGCTTGGTCCCGAATATAATCAACTCCAAAGCTTCGCTGGCGCATGAACACCCATCTCAATGAAGCACCCAACTGAATCACTTCCTTTGTAAATCACCTCTGTACGAAGCATAAATCCTGAATCTTCCAAAAGCTTGGACATGAGTCAATAAGGATAACTGTAGCACTACATTTATCAATTCCTTGTTCAAATTACCATTTATGCTATTTTCCGGAACTTACAGGCTAAGATCCACTTTTCAGGGAACTGAGAATTCGGAGGGTATGAGATCTTCGGTTTTTACCCATACGAATCTCCTCTGCCAGCCTCGTTCCCGATCTTAGTCGATGCTCGAAAATGGAGCTTTACATGCCTGACGAACGAGCTTGATTAAGCCCCCTCAGAAAACTCGAGGACTGTAGAGATGGAGTAGGCTGTCGATGGTGAATCGAGGTGCTTCAATATTGTTGAAAAAATGGTGGAGGAGGATTACAATACTCTAAAAGGATGGGTGAATTTGCCTGAGGCAGACCTCGTACCTTTTGCAAAAGTTGAGGATTATGGGGTCCACCAGGGCAAGTGTGAAGGGGTAAGTGTAAACACTTAGATATCCTTCCACATGAGTGGTAATGTCCTCACCGGGACTAGGGAAGACTACTTCTTTGCCTTCCCAGTTGTAGTCCTCCCGACCTGTGGGGAGTGTATCCTCGGTAATAGAGCATATGTACCTCCAAACCCCCTCAGTCCTGTTGACTGGAGGCTTTTTCGACCTTGAAGTCATTCTCAATGGAGAAGCCTCCGGGGATGAATCTCCTCAAGGGAGGTTCCGGAGCCACCTCAAGCGCGACCACCTCAGCATCTGTGGCCGGGTTAGAAGTTTGAGGGACGGTCCGCTGAGGCACAGGTTTTGAAGTCTTTGCCATCGAATTCTGGGAAATATAAAGGTTTGAAGGCGAGGATAAATATTTGAAGGTAAGGATGAAGATTTGAAGATAATGATGAACGTATGATGGTCAGATTTGAAGATTTGAAGATGGAATATGAAGATTTGAAGATGAAATATGAAGATCTATAGACTAATGTATGAAGATTTGAAGGGGTTAAGGATAAATGAAAATTTCGGGAGTAAATTAAGGAGCTCTGGAATTGGAAAGTAAAAAAGTGAAAAAAGGGACCGAAGCTTTTATAGAGAAGGGGTAATCAATGCGTGACATTTCCCATTCGGGGGAGGTGCAATTGGCGACTGACATGTGTCCGAAGTCAGAACGACGCGATTGATGGGACGTTTTAGCTGACCCATCGACTCGGTTATAGCATACGACAGAAGGAATCATGGTTAATTCATCGCTTCCCATCGCTTCGATAAATCTTCTCTCTGAAAAGCAAGGGGACTATCTGTATACGGGTAAAATCAGGGGCAAAAGTTTCCCTCGATTACCTAATAAGAAACACAAGAAGGAAGCATGATCCAGGCGTGACTATAAGGAAGGCTGAAGGACTCCTTGTATCAGAACCCCGGAGAAGTGAACGATTTATCTAGGATCGGGCACTGTGAAATAACGGACCCAGACCAAGTAAGGTTCTGGACCATGGGAAACGTGGCAACAATTATGCATGACAAGTAGGGAGCCGTAATAATCGCCCTCAACCGGGTATTTTTGTGCGAATCCCGTCCGATATCAACTGTGGATTAACATTTTCCAAAAAAGTAGATTTTTACCTTATTTAGACTTGTACTAGGGATGAAATTCCCCTACTATATAAATGGGAAGGTTTATTTTATTTTGACACATTGTGACACACAAATCAAAGCAATAAAATATTAGTTTTGTCTTCTAGCTATTATTCAAAGTGTTCTTCATTTGTTCTCTTCTCTGTTCGCAACCAAAGATCACGCTTGATCACTGTATTACGATTGGTTTGATCTTTTATTCTATCTTTAACTTAACAACTTGTTGTTCTTAGATCACTCGTATTGAATTAAATCACATATCCTTTAAGCAACAAAAAAAATAAATTGTTACCCATTTCTGGAGGTAAACAAAGGCAATAGCTTGCCACGACACAATATTTTTCAATAGATTGTTCTTGTTTCCTTCTTGTTTTGGGTCAATATTATCTACTAACTTTTTTACATTAGTATCCGGGAAAAATAGTTAGGTGTCCTACCTTGCAAAGAAAAGTGTATACGGGTAAAACTGAGGCTAATGAGCACCCCGATTTTCTGGTGGGAAAAACGAAGCAAGGGCATAACTACATAGAATCAAATTGAAGCTAGGAACCTCTCGTGTTGAGGCCTGAACGAAGCGCCTACCACTGGAGTCATCGAGATCACGCCCCCAGATCCGGTTTGAGTTCCAAGACCTCGGAAGAGCATTACCAAACGGTTGCACACGACTAACGAATGGTTGTGATATCCACGCCCAATCAGATATCACGGCGCGGATCTCGGCCCGTACCGGCAGCAAACCAGTGATTAATGAAAAAGAGGATTTATTTACCTTTCTTATAATAGTACTAGGGATGAAACTCTCCTACTATATAAAAGAGATGATTTTTATTCAATAGACACATGGTAACACGCATATCAAGGCAATATACATTTGTTTTCTCTGCTTCTAAAGTTATTCAAAGTTCTTATTTTTACTCATAGTCCTTCATAAGTATTTGGCTTCGAATCGAGGGCAAGCCAATCACTAAGTTCAGACCCGAGCTCGAACCTAACATCACAATTGGTTTGGTCATTATTTCTATCTTTAATTCACTTATTTAATGTTATTCATCACTTGTATTAAATTAGTCTACATATCCTTAAAACCGCTTATAAATTTAATTGTTGCGCATCTTAAGGGTAAACAATTTGGAGCCCACCGTGGGGCATTGTACAACCGCATAATGATGCACTGGTAACATCTGTACTTATAAACAAATATCATGTTAAACGCGTTGATTGACCCAAGTAGCTCGGCCAACATCATTAGATCGTGGGTCGTGGAGCAGTTGGGTTTACAAGACCAAATAGTGCCGGCAGTCTGGGTGTTGAATGGATTTAACATGGCATGCGAAACTACCAAGGGAGAAATAACTTTTCCAGTAAATACCTCCAAAACAATTCAGGGTACCAAATTCTACATGATCGAAGGGGACATGAGGTATAACGCCTTATTCGGAAGGCCTTGGATTCACAACATGAGGGCAGTACCCTCGACATTGCACTAGGCACTGAAGTTCCCCACACCGGGAGGAATCAAGACAGTTTACGGGGAAGAGCCGGCCGCAAAAGAAATGTTCGCAGTCGACGAGGTGACCCTGATGCCCGTGCTCTCAACATCAAAGAACATAGAGCCGGTTAGGAAGGAAGAAACTAAATAGCAGTCACCGATATCAGCCCCAACCAAACCGGAGGAGTAGGGAGCAAGCGAGGATGATGATTACAGAGTCCTTAGGTCGTTCATCGCACATGATAATTCCGATGCCACCAAATCAACGGTCGAGGAGTTGGAGCAAGTCATATTGATCAAACATTTACCCGATTGGAAGGTATAGCTGGGCACGAGTTTAACTCCTGAGCTTAGGAAAAACTCATTAAATTCCTTATAGCTAACATAGATTGTTTCGCTTGGTCCCATCTAGATATGACAGGGATCCCGCCGGAGATAACCACTCTTAAGTTGAGTTTGGATCCGAAGTTCCACCCGGTTAAACATAAGATGAGGTATCTAAACTCCTTAAAATAGGTTCCATTCGGGAAGTTAAATACCCGGACTGGTTAGTTAACGTAGTAGTAGTCCCTAAAAAATTAAGAATGTGCGTAGATTAAAAAGACTTGAACAAGGCATGCCCTAAGGACTCTTTTTCTTTGCCTAACATTGATCGCATGATCGATGTAATGGCCGGGCATGAGACACTCACCTTTCTTGACGCCTATTCCGGGTACAACCAAATTCGAATGGACCCGAGCGAGCAAGAAAAGACTTCTTTTATCACTAAATTCGGCACCTACTGTTATAATGTAATGCCATTTGGGTCAAAATTGCCAGAGCTACTTATCAACGCCTAGTAAATCGGATATTCGAAGAACAGAAAGGAAAATCAATGGAGGTTTATATTGACGACATGTTAGTGTCACACCTCCTTTTTCCCGAGGGAGATAAGGAGTTTTTTCAATTTAAGTGACAATAATCGAAATGGGATTATTTATTTTATTCAGAGTCGCCACTTGTGATAGTTTATGGTGTCCCAAGTCACCCGTTTATTTTAAATCCCAAAAAATTGACTCTATTTTTGGTCCGCGAACACAGAAGACCGGGTAAGGAATTCTGTTAACCCGGGAGAAGGTGTTAGGCATTTTCGGGTTCCGTGGTTTTAGCACGGTCGCTCAACTTTTAATAATTGACCTAATTATCTGATCTATTACATGTTTTAAACCTATTGTGCATTTTTACCTTTTAAACCGCTTTTAATTATTTATGGAACTGAACAAGTCGCGATGTCGCGCCCTAGTTTGTTTTTGTACACATTGCGAATCGCGTCACGGGTACCGTACCCAGGATCTACAACATGTTTATTTTTATTGTTATTCGAAATTATGATCGGATCACATGAAATGCACACTCGAATTGGGATTTACGTATCGTGACCATGTCACGGGAACCGTACTCATAGCTACGATGATTTATTAATCGCGCCTAAAGCAAGCTACAATGTATTCATTCCCTAAAACTAATTTAAGATTATTATGAGGTCATGACTTATGGAAGTTGAGAAATTGTACGATTTTGAAGTGATGATAACCTGCACTATGCATAACAATATTCTTAATTTACATCTAACACTTGCAACACAAATGTAAATAACACTACAATGTCTTATTCAAGGATGCTGTGCCCAACTAAAGCTATCCATTTATTATGCACATATATCATGATATTTAGCCTAAATACTATGATACTGCAGCATACTAAAAGAGTAATAGCTAAAATAATTAAGGCCCATTATATAAAATGGATAGTCTTTAGCGGAACAATTAGAGCAACTCCAAACCCACACTACCAAGGTATACAGACGGAAAATCTACACAAAAGAACACTCATTTTACTATTGAAATCAGATTCTATAATACTAATGAACTAACAAGAACAAAGCAAGATTGATCACGAAACTAACAAAGATATTAGGATAAAATTAAAGCAGGATACAAATAGCACCTCAGAAACTAAAACGTGAACGGCCCATGCTTACCAAATCTTATCAGAAATAAATCCACTAAGTAATAATACTCTAAACAAATTCACAGATTGATTTTATAAGGCAAGGATACAAATATTGTATTAAATCTTTTCAAAGCTCCAGTGGCATGAATATTTACAACAAGAACATAAGGAAAGCAAAGAGAGAAAAAAACCTTGACTGCGACTGCCTCGACGACAAAACGAACCAACAGGAAGACTTTCGAACCAAGGACCAAAGACTCAAGCAGCCAATCAGAAACCTCAACTAGAAACTAGTGACGGCGAACTCGAAATCAGCTCTCGAAACTCCTTTTAACTTCAGTTGAGGCACCCAATTTTTTACTGATTTTGGTGACTGTTTTAAGGACTGTTCGGGGCCAGTTTTTGGACGGATATTTCAGCTGTGATTTCGGGTGTTTTGAAGCTGGAATTTGGGTATCTACATGGCAGATTTCTGGTAGTTTAAACAGTTGATTATGCTGATTGATTCACGGTGGAAGAAGATGGTCGTTTCACCAGTTTTTTAGCTCTTTTTTGGTCGTATTTGGGGTGATTTCAGGTGCTGCTGCTCTTAACTCTCCTCTCTGTTCGTGTGTGTGTGGTCGTCTAGGGGTGGAGCTTCGCTGATGGCTCCAGGTTGTGGAGGAGATGAGGGGTCTTGGTTTTGTGAGGGCGACGGCTGTTGGTATCTTAGGGTGTTCTCATTTTTGTCTTAGGGTTTTGGTTGGAGAAGAAGGGTCAGCTGGTGTGAAGTCTCTAGGTCTGTTAGGGTTTTTAGGTGTTTAAGAAATCAGGGAAAACGACTGGGAGGGGGTCTGTCTAGGTTAGGGATTTTAGGGTTTGGGTTAATGAAGGGTGAGGGGTAGGCTGCCCGAATTTGGGCCCAAGAACATCCGAAAAGGGTAATCAAAATGGGCTAAATTTCCTTGAAATCAATTCAAAACTAAACTCAAAATAACTAAATGTATTATATGAAAAATATTAGGTACTTCTAAAATTTATCTTAAAAAATGCAAAATCAACTATTTTTTTTCTTATTTTCAAATATCATATTAAAATAAAAATAAGGAACTATTTTTGTATTTTTTTTTTAATTTTATGAAAGGTATATAAACTAAAAGTAACTAGATAAAATATCAATTAGCTAAATAAAGAAAATATTTTTGTTATTTTTATTTTGTGATAAAATAAAGTAAAAGAGTCAAAACTAGTTGAAATAACTATATTAGACCTAAACTAAATATTTAAATGCTAAAATGTGTAAAATCTTAGGGAGGGTCAAAAATTACATGTCTACAGCTGCCCCTCTTTGACTGGAAACACGAAGAGTTTTCAGACAAAGAACGGCGAGACAGGTTTTTTGACTCGACCCTTATTTAGAGAGATCAAAAACTAAAAGAAAGGAGAATGTGATCGTGCCCTGGTATCTGAGCTGCCTACATATCCTTGGCTATAAAGGAATCAGGCCACGAGTAGTTCTGAAGTGAATGAAGTGACAGAGTGTGTGGAGAGGATGACAGAGTCTAGCGAGGTTCCATCGAGGTTCCGATCCGCGGTTCCTGCCATTACATCAAAATAAAAGGAAAAATTACAGCAAAAATAAAAGAAAAAAACAAGATCCTATCTACTTCTTGTCTTGAATCTTCTTTGAATCTCCACTTGCTCCTCCAACATGAAACTGAAAATTCACCCCATTTTTCAGGCGGGCATCCTGCTGACTTGAATTTGAAGAAAACTAAAAGTTGACCCTGCTCTTCAGCCGAGCATCCTGTTGCTTGCACTTGAAATAAACTTGAAATTGGAGTAGACTTGAGCTTGAAAACCTTGTTCCTCAGGCGGCTCGTGCTACTTCTGATTTGAATTAAAAATTGCCCATATTCTCAAGGCGTGATCCTGCTGTCTTTGACTTGAATCTTGAAAAATGAAAGTTGACCCTGTTCTTCAAGCGGACTCCTACTGTCTTTGACTTGAATCTTGAAAACTGCAAGTTGACCCTGTTCTTCACACGGGCTCCTGATGCCTCTGACTCGAACTTGAAAACTGAAAGTTAACCCTGCTCTTCAGGCGGGATCCTCCTACGATGCCTCTGACTTGAACTTGAAAACTGAAAGTTAACCCTGTTTTTCAGGCGGGATTCTCCTGATGCCTCTTGAACTTGAAATTGAAACCCGAACACTGATCCTATTGTTCACGCGGGCTCCTGATGCCTCTGACTTGAACTTGTAAACTGAAAGTTGACCCTGTTCTTCAGGCGAGATTCTCCTGATGCTTCTCGAACTTGAAATTGAAAGTTGACCCCGTTCTTTAGGCGGGCTCCTGATGCCTCTGACTTGAACTTGTAAAATGAAAGTTGACCCTGTTCTTCATTCGGGATTCTCCTAATGCTTCTCTAACTTGAAATTGAAAGTTGACCCCGTTCTTCAAGCGGGCTCCTGATGCCTTTCTGGCTTGAAATTGTAAACTGAAAGTTGACCCTGTTCTTCATGCAAGATTCTCCTGATGCTTCTCTAACTTGAAATTGAAAGCTGAATATGTTCTTCAGGCGGGCTCCTAATGCCTCCCTGACTTGAACTTATAAACTGAAAGTTTTACCCTATTCTTCAGGCGGGCTCCAGACGATTCTCTAATTTGCACTTGAAACCAATTTCTGATATATTAACCCTCGTTCTCCAGGTAGGATCCTCCTGCTTGATCTCGAACGAAATTAAAAGTTGACCCCGTTCTTCAGGCTGGTTCCTGGTTCTTTTTGACTTGGACCTAAAACCGATATTTGAAATATTGCCCCTCGTTCTCCAGGTGGGTGCCTGCAATAAAAAACAACAAAACAAACAAAATTTTCTGCCTTAGTTTGCACTTAGTAAGATTTATGAGTTGTTAGTGAAACTGTAAATCACCTATGCTATTGATGAAGGATGCAATGATGAGGGTAAAACTAAAAACTCGACTAGGATGTGCGTCTCCTGTGAGATCGAGCTTAAGGAAAACTATAAGCTAAGCTTGACTAAACTGAAAATTGCCCCTATTCTTCAGGCAGGACCCTGAAGTCAAGAAAAACTAGAGATTGAAAACTTAAGGAAACTAACAACTGACCCTATTCTCCAGGTGGGACCCCTGAACTTTAAGAGAAACTAAAAATTGAAATCTTAAGGAAACTAACAACTGACCCTCTTCTCCAGGCGGGACCCCTGAACTCAAGGAAAACTAAAGACTAACCATTTAATGGAATGTTGCAGCAAATCTCCGTGTGGAGCAACTCAATGAGCTTGATGAGTTCCGGTTTCATGCTTACTCCAGTGCGTCCTTGTATAAGGACAAGATGAAGTAATTACATGACAAGTATGCTCGTGGAAAGGAGTTCAAAGTGGGTGATTTGGTTCTCTTGTTCAACTCCCGGTTACGACTGTTTCTGGGAAAGCTCAAGTCAAAATGGAGTGGACCTTTTGAGGTGGTGCTTGTGACTCCGTTTGGTGCCTCTGATTTGAAAAACAAAAATGGTGAAATCTTCAGAGTTAATAGGCACAGAGTCAAGCACTATCTAGGCAAGTTTGATGACAGCCACGTGGTGGCAATGATCCATCTCAAGTGATTGATGGTAACCTGTGTCGTGCCGCGACGTTAAATCAGGCGCTTCTTGGGAGGCAACCCATGTGTTTTTCTTCTTTTTTGATTTTCTTTGTTGTTAGGATTTGATGGTGAACTAACTGGTTTTGAGATATGTCTAGGGATGTTTGATGCAATGCAGGTAAAGCTGGGAAAAATTCCACTCTCTGAAGTTTGGACCGCTGTCGCGCTCCATTTTTCGCGATCGCGGTGGCCTTATTGCTGATCTGAGATTTGATCACAGTCAGCGGTGCTACAAAGTCCAAAATGGGGGTTCTCAGAAGTTTCAACCGCTGCCATAGTGCATTTTTCGCGGTCAACGGTGGCTTACCGCTGTCGCGGAGCATTTTCTGCTCTCAGCGGTGGTCTCAGACTTGCAGCCTTTCAGTTCTACACCAGCGCGAACCGCGGTGCATTTACCGCGGCCGCGCTAGGTAAGTGTAGTGGGTCCCCTAGGTTTTGTCTATAAATAGAACTTCAGGGAACATTTTACACTTTTCGCTCATTTCACTCCCAAACAAAAATCACTGTTCACCCACGCCCTAGCTTGCACAAACACAAGAATTAGACTTCATTTTTCACCACTCATATCACATATGGTAATTCCACCCATTCCTTAGTCTTTAATTCTGTAATTATTTTCTTTTAATTGATAGTTTTTACTTCTTCTCCTTCCTTTTTCTTGTAATTTTGACTTAGGGTTCCTTAGAGTTAATCAAAATTAGTCTTAGATTGTTAGAATTGGTTAATGAACACCTAGTGGGGCTTTAAAATATGTAAATGCACGAACAACTGAAACCCTAGGTTTGCAGGGCTCAATGTTGGCTTCTGCGGCCGCGATGGATTTTTCGCAGTCCGGATGATCAGTTTCAGAGACATTAAAAGAGGGTCTCCGGCCGCGGTTGATTTTCCGCGGACAGCGGTGCATCTGCCGCGGCCGCGCTCCTTTTTTCGTGATCTGCGATGCATTAGAATAAGAGGGTGGGTAGTCTGATCCCCACACCTCCACGACCGCGATGCATTTTCCGTGCTCCGCGGTGCAGTCTTCGTGGTCGCGCTCCATTTTTCGCGGTCCACGGTCTGCTGTTTTATTCAAGTACTATCAACTACTATACCACCTTTCTGCACTGCTTCTTCTAGTATTTGTACTAACAATTTTCAATGGATTATGTTTGCAGACAATGGTTAAATCTAGAGGCGGTGGCGAGAAACAAAAGGGTAGAGCAGAGTCCTCCCGGGGTAAGGGACGAGGACAGATTAAACTGAACCCAGCAGTTCGGAATCAATTGGGGAAATGAGGAAGAATATCAAAGCTGCAGATAGAGCTGCTTCCCAATCCGCGGGAAGTGAGTATGTGCCCTCCCGGGAGGTCTTAGAGTCTGATTTAGTGCCTACTCATGTTGCTGACTTCCCGGGAAGACTCCGTTTGAGAGATGAACCTACACCCCCAACCTCTCCTACTTCTCCTGCTGCCTCTTCTACTGAGTCGTCTGATGGCTCAACAACGGGTGGTGAGTCTTCAGCTTCAACCTCACCTACAGCTTCATCACCGGGACAGGATCCCGTAGATAATGAGGTACCGGATGAGGAGGGAGGGGGTGTGACTCAACCCTGAGGAGTGAAAAGAACAAGAAATCCTGAAGTGTGGCGAAGGAGGTTTGTCAGTGAGCTGGCATATCACAAGTTCAGGGAGTGGTGGCCTCTAAGGTCACTTATTCATGAGCGCCAATTCATAGAGCGGGATCTCCTGCCTCACAACCCCAACATGAAGTAGCATTTCAATAAGCGAATGGGATGGGATTACTTCACTAGTAAGGTGTGGGATGCCAATGAGCACTTAGTCAAGGAATTCTACGCCAATGCCTCCCACATCAAGAAGGATACAAAAGTGACTCAGGTGCGGAATTTGAAAGTTAAGTTTGATGGGAAGACGATCAATGAATACTTGGGCTTCAATGATGAGGATGAGACATTGTACTTGGAGAAGGTGGCGATGGATGAGGAACCCCACCCGTGGTTGGCATCATACCTCGCTCTCCCGGATACCACTCTAGCATGGTTGACAGTAGGGGTTCCTATCTTGAGGAACACCCTAAACTTTGAGGCGAAGGGTTGGGAGACTTTCGTATGCAGCAGGCTAGACCCCACTACTCATGAAAACATCTTGCCGGTCTCCCGGGCAATTATAATGGCGGCTATTATGGCGGGTTTCCTGATCAATGTCGGGAATATCATGTCTAGGGTGATCACCAGAGTGGTCAATGAGAGTGATAGATCGTACCTCTTCCCGAACTTCCTTACCATGCACTTGGAAGATTAGGAGGTGGAGAAGAGAAACTTTGATGTCAAGGTAAAACCCAAGTTGCCCTTTTCATGGTACAGCCTGAAGAGTCCAGACAACCCCAAATCCAAGGAATTCAAGGGCAAAGCTACTACTTCTACTGGCCAGTCTGAATAGCCAGTAGTGGTAGTCACTACTTCACAGCCTCCGACTGCCATACCAGCTCCTGCCTCCGGACAATCTACTTCCATGCCTTCAGAAATTCCGTCCTCCTCAGCATATCCATTGACGGCTCACAGGTTGAGCCAAACACTCTCCAGTATCAACAACTGGATGCAGGCATCAACTTCTAAGATGTCTGTGCTATCCAGTTCGGTGGCAGCCCAATCAGTCCCCCCACAGTCACAGGTGCCAGCTTCGGTAGATGAGTCTCTCAAGGAGCTTCTGGACAACTAGAAGAAGCACCTGGAGAACCAAAAGATTACAATGGAGGATCTAGCAGTTCAAGGAAAATCACTTCAGAAGTTGAGTGAACAGACAAAGAAGCTGAGAAAGACTCGAGCCTCTAAGGAGCAGGTGAAGCAGTTGAGGGGAGAGGTAGAGAAGATGAAATCAGCTGGATACCTACCATTGGAGTTACTATTACAGGACCAGCCCCAGCAGCTCATACTAGGCAGGTTCAGGAGCAGGAGACTCAGAGAGAGCCCAAGAGGAGGAGAGTGATGCCCCGGGTAGATGATGCAGAGATTCAGCTGGAGGAGTCGGAGGGAGGTGCCTCTAGCCAGCCACAGGACCCCTTGCCAGATGATCCAGGCACCCAGCCACAGGACCCCATGTCGGAGGACCCATAGGGAGTTTTCTTTACTCTCTAACCCTCTCTTTTTTTTAATCTTATTTTTGGTTAGTTAGCATTGAGGACAATGCTAGATNTGGATTCCTTGGATTTGGGGTTGTCTGAACTCTTCAGGCTATACCATGAAAAGGCAATTTGGGTTTTACCTTGACATCAAAGTTTTTTTTCTCCACCTCCTGATCTTCCAAGTACATAGTAAGGAAGTTCGGGAATGGGTACGATCTATCACCCTTATTGACCACTATGGTGATCACCCTAGACATGATAATAGCCGCCACTATAATCGCCTGATCAGGAGACTCAGAGAGAGCCCAAGAGGAGGAGAGTGATGCCACGGGTAGATGATACAGAGATTCAGCTGGAGGAGCCATAGGGAGGTGCCTCTAGCCAGCCATAGGACCCCTTGCCAGATGATCCAGGCACCTAGACACAGGACCCCATGCAGACGAAGGACCCATAGGGAGTTTTCTTACGTCTCTACCTTTCTTTTGAGCTTATTTTTGGTTAGTTAGCATTGAGGACAATGCTAGCTTTCATTTGAGGGGTCGCCCTATTTGATGATTGGGTAGTTGGTTTGTAATTATGATACTATTTTCTTTCTTTATGCTTATTTTGCACTTTTGGTATGTACATAACTTTGTTTCACTTTTCGCTATTTTCCAATTTCGGTATGTATATAAAGTTACTTTCTCATGTATATATTCATCCCTCTTATGTATATTCGGCTAAATCCCCTATTGCACATATTTAGTTTACTTTCCGCATTTTACTTCATAGCTTCTTTTGCAATTTTCCTTAATAGCATAGCTTGTTATTTCATTTAGTAGCTTCTTTTTCGGTTCGTAGCTTCTTATTTTACAAGTTTTTACGTTCAATAAGACTTTGGCTTTCTTAATGCCACGGTTCTTTCCAAAGGTGGAGTTTGTGTGAATCAGGTGGCTCTTCCTGATGATGGATGGCATGACAACCTTCTTGAGGGTTTGAGTCTGTTTCTTTTCATTTTGGGTGTAAATAGTAGCTAGTAAGTAATAGTGCCTCAGGCAAAGCTTCACTTGGGCCTAACACATTTGCCTTTGACCTTATGGTTAGAAACAAATTGGTGTGTATAGGATGGTGATAGTTGTGACCTTGAGACTCTTGTGTTGACTAAAAAATCATCAAGTGGTTTTTCGGAACCATTTGTGTTGCTCAAATCTTAGCTAAGGTTGTTGTGGGCCCCCGACTCTGTCTCTTTAGCAATCTTATAGCTTGTGTGGTGAGGTATTGATTTGCAAGTCCAAGTCCCATGCCAATGAGTCTAGAACTTGCCCTGAATGTTTGTTGAGGCGAATCCTGGTGTAGCTCAACTTGAGTAGTGATTATAGGCTCTCCTTGATCCTAATTGAGACTTGAAACCATCCATAGCCCACCAATGATGATACCCCTAGTCAACCCCATTGAGCCATAGACCTTATTCTTTCAATAACCATGTTACAAACCTTTATCCGTTCTAAAATGATCCTCTCTTGGCACCCGATATTTCCTTAGAACAAGACAAAAGCATAAGTTTGGGGGGAGAGACGAGGAATGCAAAAGTGATAAAAGGTACAAAATGAAGAAAAGGAAAGGTAAAAAGACAAAAAGAAAGAAAAGCCAAAAAGTCAAAAAGAAAGTGAACAATGAAGAAAAAAAATGAAGGGAGTCAATAAATGCAAAAATGAAAGTCTTGGAAAGACTAGAAAGGAGAAAAAAAGAATTGAAATGAACAAGAAAGAGTGACAGTGTGTCTCTCTAGCCCCTAAAGAAGTAGTAAATGACTCAAAGAGTCAAGAAAAGGTGTGCCAAAATGAAGCAAATGAAGTGCTTACGGGAAGATGAAACCTTCTTAAACCATATATATATATAGCCCTGAACCAATAGCCTTCATTACATCCCCACAAACGTCCTACATGATCTTGAGTTGAGTGAGCTTACATTAGTGGTGACTCACATGAGGGGCAATATTATGGTACTTAGAGCAGGACTTGTGATCTTCCTTTGAGAGAGATGAGTGTGTTTTCCACAATCCTCGTTCTGAGTGCTACAATCTAAAAGTGAGGTTTTGCTTATAGAGAGTTGAGGAGTATGAGTTTGGGTTCCACAATGACTAATGTAGTAGAAAGAGTTTCCTTGATGAGTTGAGTCAACTCTCGATGCTTTTGTGTCGCACTAAATCCATGGTGCTCAAAACAGGTTGAGTGTTGTTAATGATGCATTTGAGTTGAGGGAAATTGTTAGTCCCAATTGATGCTAGATGAGGTCACTTTAGGACAGCTGAATTTTCTTTTCTCTTATCTTAAGAAGGTGGGAATTACTTTGTTTGCTTGAGGACAAGAAAAAGCTTAAGTTTGGGGGAGTTGATAACTAGGGGTTCTAGTCTATTTTACACTCCTTTTTGCTTAAGTTTTGGATTAAAAGTGTATACAAGTAATCCCGAAAGTTAACATGTTATGCTTGTTTGCAGTGTTTGGTCAAAGAGAGAAACGAAAGTCAAAAACCAGCTCAAAAAAGAGTGAAACCTGCACAAGTGCAAAGCTGAGTCAACTGAGCGCTACAGCAAAAAATCAACCGCGGACGCAGAGGGTCCACCGCTGAGGCGGTCTTGATCTCGCGGTCCGCGGTGGCAAGGTTCAGAGAGATGCACTTTTCGGATTGCAAGTCACCGCTGACCGCAGTGCTTTTATGCGGCAGCGGTGCCTCTACCGCGACAACGGGGCATTTACCGCGGTCCGCGGTGGCTAAGATTCAGAGAGATGCACCTTGAGGCTTTTCATGTCACCGCTGACCGCGGTGAAATTATGCGGCAGCGGCGCCTTTACTGCGACAACGACCGTTTTATCGCGGTCAGCGGAGAAGAGATTCAGAGAGCAAAATTGAAGCTAAAACTAGAAGACCGCGGTCCGCGGTGGATTTTATGCGGCCGCGGTAGCCTCACCGCTGCAGCGGTCCATTTTCCGCTGTCAGCGGTACCTCCGTAGGGGCATTTTTGTTCGGAAAATTGAGTTGTGTATAAATACTTCTTTTTCAGATTTTTAGGTCATCTGTTAATTAGGTGAGCATGTGAACCGCCTACTTCTGCCTTTTTGAGTAATTTTATAGCTACTTTAGCAATTAATCTTAGATCTTCATCTTGTAATTACTTTTTATGGGTTATTATTCATCTAAATCTTTGATTTCTTCAATTATTATGAGTAGCTAGACCCATTAGCTAGGGTTGTGGCTCAACCCTAGTGTGGGTATTTAATGGGTCTTCTATTTTAGGGCTTTAATGTTTATGGGTGAATGATATTTGGCCTATTTTGTGCTTTTATTGTTGAATTGAAGGTTGCAAACACTAATTTGTGCCTTTTTGACTTAGGCTCTTCTTGAGAAAGAAAGCCCAAGTTTAGGAAATTCAGGCTAGCAAGGAATTGGGGTGTATTCTATCTCATTCAAGAGATTGATAACCCCAATTAAAGGGTTAAATCTAGAGATAGTAATACCCGACTTGAGCCAACTTTGCTTGCACAAATTGAACACCCAATTGGACTTGAGAAAGCCAATTAGGGCAAAGTCACTCAAACTACCGAGAGGTATAGAGTGAGTAGTTTCGTGCATTGGCTATATCACGATCCCAACTATAACAATTTTGCCCTAAGTTTTAGATCCCGTTAGGTACTCACCAAGGAGTAAGTCACTTCCCTAGTGCCTTTCCATAAATTAAGAAAACCTTACAAAAATATCATACCTAGTCTAATTACTTGCATCATCAGTATAAAAATAGAATAGAGAATGACTGGAAGTGCAATTAAGAATATCGCACATTGCTAGATTAGATAGGAATCCAATTCCAAACCTTTCTTAGCTCTCTGTGGATTCGATACCGACTTATTGGTTAAAAGCTACATTGACCGCTCTTGCCACTCTATAGTGGTGTAGGGTTGGCTTTGATCAACTATCAAGTGGAAGCTCGGAAGGATAGGCCTCAACCGCCTGCCCAAGCGGGATACAAAGGGGGCCAACCTAGCAATGGTTGCCCTAGCAGAAGTGGAGGAGATCGGAGTGCAACCAAATCTAAGGCTCCTTCCTCAGGCAGCAATAGTGTTGCGTCAAACAACAATGATCAGGGGAGAAAGCCCCCTTCAGGATGTTGTCATTGCGGTGGACCACATTGGAATAATAAAGGCCTACATGCGCAGATGAACGTCCATCAAGCTTTTGATGATGGGATGGATGACAACGCAGATGATGCGGACCAGACCGAACCAGTAGGTGCCTTTAATGCAATTGTTGGCTCTATTTCTGAGGCCTTAGCGGGAACTAGTGCTGGTATTAGTAAAAAGAAGGACCCCTGCCCAATCACCAAAAAAGGGAAAAAAGAAGGCGGCTGAGAGGACTCATCTTAAACAAGAGAGGACCTTAATGTTCGTCGAGATGAAGGTAAATGGAAATCCAATCGAGGCGATGATTGACACATGTGCTACCAACAACTACTTAGCCTCGACTCAAGTGGAGTGCTTTGGTCTAGTTGTAGGAAAGGGCAGAGGCCGTGTCAAGGCTATCAACTCACCTCCTCAGCTAGTGGGTGGAATAGCCAAAGAAGTACCAGTGAAGTTTGGCCTTTATGAAGGAGAATTCAACCTGCGCGTGGTGATCATAAATGACTTCGAGTTGATAGTTGGGTTGGAACTCCTGAGGAAAATCAACAACATGCCCATACCGTATGCAGACTTGCTACTGATGATAGGAACTAACGGGCCCAAGCCCTGCATTATCCCGTGCATGCCCATGAAGATGGCCGCTAAGAACATCTCGGCCTTGCAGCTGAAAAAAGGGGTCAAAAGACATGAACTACATTCCTGGCTACACTTTGTAATGAAGATATAAAACGCTCCTCAGGTCCCATTCCTGCACCCGTGAAGGAGTTGCTTCTGGAGTTTGAAGACGTCATGCCACAGGACATAACAAAGCGACTCCCGCCTATGCGCACTCTGGACCATGAGATTGAGTTGGTTCCGGGTGCGAAGCCACCCGCCCGGGCGCCTTACAGAATGTCACAACCTGAACTCACCGAGCTTCGGAGACTATTAACGAAAATGCTAGACACAGGGATCGTCGTGCCCTCCAAGTCCCCATACGGGTCCCCTATTTTATTCCAAAAGAAACATGATGAAAGCCTAAGACTCTATGTCGATTATCGAGCACTAAACAAAATCATTGTGAAGAACAAGTACCCTATTTGGCTAATGGCAAACTTGTACGATAGACTGGTGGTGCGACGGTGTTCTCCAAAATAGACCTGAAGACAGGTTATTGGCAAGTTCGGATTGCAGAGGGTGATGAACACAAGATGACCTGTGTGACAAGATATGGGTTGGACGACTTCCTGGTTATACCATTCGGCTTGACCAACGCTACTGCCACATTTTGCACCCTGATGAACCAAATCCTCCGAGAGTACATTGACGAATTCTTAGTGGTCTACTTGGATTACATTGTGGTATATAGCCAAACACTAGAAGAACACCTGGAGCACTTGCCAAAGGTCCTAGCCTGTCATGACCAGAATTTTCCACCATCGGGATCGTGATGGCGCCTAACCTTTAGAATACTAGGCAAGCCAACAGATAAATATCTAACATGCTAATCACTAACCAAAACAGTAATTAAGAATAATTTAAAATAAAACAAGATAAGAAGTACGGAAATTTTATAACAATCTAAACACTAAGACACGACTACCCAAAGATCTGGTGACACAATCCACGAACTACTAAGAGTTTCTACAAATACTTGTTCTGTCTTGAAATGAAAGAAAACAAGGAAACTAAGATAAATGGAAGGGGACTCCAGGTTCTGCGAACGTTGGTAGATCTACCGTGGGTCTCCTGATGAACTGAAGGCAGCAACTCAACTCTGGTCAACGAGGTTCGGTACCGAAATCTGCATAGAAGGTACAGAGTGCAGTATCAGTACATCCGACCCCATGTACTGGTAAGCGTCGAGCCTAACCTCGGCGAAGTATTGACGAGGCTAGGACACAACAATAACATGAACCTGTGCAATTAAGTCATATACAGGAAAATAACAACCATTGGAAATTTAAGCAGATAATAACGGGAAGGGGTAAACATGCTGAGGGGAATATCAAATCCTAAAAAGAGTACAGTACAGAAACACAGTAAATATCATACTAACCAATGGAAATAATGACATAGCAAACATGTGCACGGCATCACCCATGCTTTTACTCTCGTCCTTACCATAAGAAATAATAGAAACGGCACGACATCACCCTTCATGCATTAACTCTCTCAAAACATGGCACAGCATCACCCTTCGTGCATTATCAATATCACAATACGGCACGGCATCACCCTTCGTGCATTAACACTCACTCACAATATCTTTCACGGCATCACCCTTCGAGATTTACACTCTTCCTCACCCAAACAACAGAAACAATAACAACCCAGCAAGGGAATTATCAATAACCAACCTCATTTCAACATTTAACTTCACAATATAAATCTCAACTTGAGTCAATACTCAACCAATATCCAATACCAGGAAAACATAATAAGACTTGTTTAACATGAAGAATAGTCAGTTTAAGCATGAATAGTACGTATAAAGAACTACAACAGCCACAAGTATAAGACTCACTCGTATGCTATGACCCGACAACAACGTATAGATACTCGTCACCTCACCTATACGTTGTACTCAACAACTAATCACATAGAAAATAAGGCAACAATACCTAATCCCTCAATCTAAGGGTAGCCACAACGCTTACCTCGATTCCAGCAGCCAAACTCAAGCCTCAATCACCGCTTCTCCCTTAGTTTCCACCTCCGAACCACTCGTATCTAATCATAAATAACTTTATAATATCAATTATTGATAAAGAAATCAATTCCAATACACAATTATAGGTTTCCTAATATTTTCCCCAAAAAGTCAAAAAACGATCCCGGGCCTGCTTGGTCAAAACTCGAAGTTCGGGCCAAAACCCGATTACCCATTCACCCCGAGCCTAGATATACAATTGGTTTTGGAACTCGACCTCAATTTGAGGTCTAAATCCCCAAATTTCGAAATTCCTAAGTTCTACCCAAAAACACCCAATTCCACCATGTAAAACCCTGGATTCTGGGAAGAAATCTTGTAAAAAGATGTAATAGATTGAAAGAAATGAGATAAGAATCATTTACCTATGATTTGGGGAAGAACTAGCCCTTCGAAAATCACCTTTTGAAGTTTAGGTTTTGAAATATGGGAGAATGAAAGAAAAGTCCTGTCTATGTCCAAAGTTATCAGCTGCAGATGTTGCATTTGCGACCTGAGCTTCGCAAATGCGAGGCTCGCAAATGCGAGGCTCGCAAATGCAAAGGACCCATCGCAAATGCGAAGCTCTTCACAGTCCTGCTGCCTTCGCAAATGCGAGGAAAATTTCGCATTTGCGAACACTGTTCCTCGTAAATGCGAGTAAAAGATCGCATTTACGATCATACCCCTCCCAAACTCCTTTCGCATTAAGTTCACAATTGCGAACACAGGCTGGCCCAGCTTCTCTTCGCATTTGCAATGAGAAGTTCGCAAATGCGACCTCAACAGTGATTGCAAATGCCAACCTTGATCTCGCATTGCGAGGTTTGTGGCCTGTAACACAGCTGAAGCATACCAGCTATTTTTCTAAGTTCCAAATCACTCCATAGCTTATCCAAAACTCACTCGAGCCCCCAGGGCTCCAAACCAATCATGCACACAAGTCTTAAAACATCATACGAACTTCCTCGTGCGATCAAGTCGCCAAAATAACCTCTAAAACTACGGATTTAACATCAAAACACATGAAATCCTTAAGAACACTTGAAATTCCTATTTTCACAACCGGACGTTTGAATCACGTCAAATCAGTCCCGTTTCTCACCAAATTTCACAGACATGACTTAAATATTATATTAAACCTTTATCGGGCTCTGGAACCAAAATACGGGCCCGATACCAATAAGATCAAACATTATTCAATTTCTTTAAATCTTTAGATTTAATTTAACAATTTTTAACAAAAATTCATTACTCGGGTAGGAACCTCGAAATTCGATTCCGTGCATACGCCCAAGTCCCATATTTTTTTACGGACCCTCTGGGACCGTCAAAACACGATTCTGGGTCCGTTCACTCAAAAAGTTGACCTAAGTCAACTAAAATCACATTTAAAGGCAAAAAAAAATTCAAATTTTTACATAAAGGCTTTCCGGAAATGCGCCTGCACTTCAAACGCAAATCGAGGAGAACTATGATGAGGTTTTGAAGGCCTCAGAACACCGAATTGGGTTCTAAAACATGAGATGACCGTTTGGGTCATCACATTCTCCACCTCTAAAACAACCATTCGTCCTCGAACGGACATAGAAAAGTACCTGAGCTACGGAAAAGATGGGGATATCTGCTCCACATTTCGGACTCGGACTCCCAGGTAGCTGCCTCAACATGCTGACCTCTCCACTGCACACGAACTGAAGGATAACTCCTCGATCTCAATCGACGAACCTGCATATCTAAAATGGCTACCGGCTCCTCCTCGTAGGTCAAATCGTTGTCCAGCTGGACAGTGCTGAAATTTAACACGTGGGATGGATCGCCGTGATACTTCCAAAGCATGTACACATGAAAGACTAGATGTACCGCTGATAAGCCTGGTGGCAACGCAAGTCTGTAAGCCACCTCTCCAACTCGATCAAGAATCTCAAAAAGCCCGATGAACCTAGGGCTTAACTTGCCCTTCTTCCCGAACTGCATCACACCCTTCATGGGTGGCACCCGAAGCAACACTCTCTCTCCGACCATGAATGCCACATCACAAACCTTACGGTCGGCATAACTCTTTTCCCTGGACTAATCGGTTCGAAGTCTATCCTGAATGATCTTAACCTTATCCTAGGCAACGTGTACCAAATCTGTACCCGATAATCGAGCCTCCCCCAGCTCAAACCATCCAACCGGCGACCGATACCGCCTACCATATAATTCCTCATAGGGAGCCATCTAGATGCTCGACTGATAACTGTTGTTGTAGGTGAACTCCGCTAACGGCAAGAACTGATCCCAAGAACCTCCAAAGTCAATAACACAGGCGCAGAGCATATCCTCAAAAATTTGAATAGTACGCTCGGACTATCCGTCCGTCTGAGGATGAAATGTTGTGCTCAGCTCAACCCGCGTACCCAACTCATGCTGTACTACCCTCCAAAAATTTAGGTAAATTGCGTACCTCGATCAGAAATGATAGACACGGGCACACAATGCAGACGAACGATCTCACGGATATAGATCTCTACCAACCGCTCCGAAGAATAGGAAACTGCCACAGGAATAAAATGCGCTGACTTTGTCAGCCTATCCACAATAACCCATACTGCATCGAACTTCCTCCGAGTCAGTGGGAGTCCAACAACGAAGTCCATAGTGATACGCTCCCACTTCCACTCAGGAATCTCAATCTTCTGAAGCAAACCACCAAGTCTCTGATGCTCGTACTTTACATTGCTGACAGTTCAAACACCGAGCTACATATGCAACAATATCCTTTTTCATCCTCCTCCACTAACAATGCTGCCACAAGTCCTGATACATCTTAGCGACGCCCGGATGAATAGAATACCGGGAATTGTAGGCCTCCTCTAGAATCAACTCGCAAATCCCATCCACATTAGGCACACAAACCCGACCCTACATCCTCAAAACTCCATCATCTCCAACTGTAACCTGCTTGGCATCTCCGTGCCGCACTATGTCTCTAAGGACAAGTAAATGAGGGTCATCATACTGCCGCTCGCTGATACGCTCAAACAAGGAAGACCGAGCGGATGTACATGCTAGAACACGGTTGGGCTCAGAAACAGCCCATCTCACGAACTGATTGGCCAAAGCCTGAACATCTAATGCAAGCGGTCTCTCATCGACTGGAATATATGCAAGGCTACCCATACTAGCTAATTTCCTGCTCAAAGCGTCAGCTACCACATTGGCCTTCCCGGGATGATACAAGATGGCTCTAACCACCTCTTCTGCCTCAAATTGAGCTCCTTCTTCTTGAACAAATACTGCAACACCTCACACGACACGCCATACAGATAGTGCCTCCAAATCTTTAGCGCGTAAACAATGGCTGCTAACTCCAAGTCATGAACTAGATAATTCTTCTCGTGAATCTTCAACTATCGTGAAGCATATGCAATAACCTTGCCACCCTGCATCAATACCGCACCAACTCCAATACGAGATGCGTCACAATATACTGTATAGGTCCCTGAACCCATGGGCAATACCAATACTGGTGCCGTAGGCAAAGATGTCTTGAGCTTCTAAAAGCTCGCCTTACACTCGTCCGACCACCTGAACGGGGCACCCTTCTGGGTCAACCTGGTCATCAGGTGTCACGCCCCGAACCTGGGCCTGGACGTAACACGGCACTTGGTGCTTGACTACATGTGACCGAGCGAACCAACTAGCTGGCTGAATCAACATGTGATATGATAACATACTAAATGCGGAAGATAAACTAACACATGCTGCTATACTGAAAGTCTGAATGATAAAAATTGAAGTGCGGAAAAATTGATACAATTCTGAAACATATTTGCAGCCAACATAGCTTAACATGAAAAGCCTAAGACTCTGTCTAACTGTTACTTTGGTCTATGAAGCCTCTAATGAAGTACTGAAAACACTAACTACTTGTAAATACTGAAAGACCGTAAAGTAATGATAATGCCCCGAAAGAACTGGGGATCACCAAACAGCTGGTACGAGAGTCCTAGCGCTCTGAATCATCAACCTGTAAATTATTACTTGCATCGTGAGATGCAGGCCCCGGGCAAAAGGGACGTCAGTACATTTGAATTGCACTGGTATGTAAAGCAACTGAAAGAAAGAATTATAAATGCTAAGACTGAAACTAAGTTGATAACTGAGATTTGATAATTGATAACTGAAATGATAACTATTGAAACTGAAATGATAACTGAACTGATAACTGGTAAGTGAAATGATAACTGATAACTGAAATGATAACTGATAACTGAACTGAACAAAGGAAGTAAGGATATGAATACTCCCTCTTCTGAATGATGAACAACCTGTTTATCTGAATATTAAACTGCGGCCTCATGCCCAATATATATATATATATATGTGCACAAACTGCGGCCTCGGGCCCAAGTATACGTATACATAACTGCGACCTCAGGTCCCAAATGCATAAAGCATAAACTGCGGCCTCAGGCCCAAAGATGCATAAAGCATAAATTGCGGCCTCAGGCCCAAAAATGCATAAAGCATAAACTGCATCCTCAGGCCAAAATACAAGTGTTCAACATTCAGGAACTGAGAATCATACTACAATACATGATAGTGAAATACGGAATAACACTGAGTTACATGATACTAGAATACTGGATCACACCGAGTTACATAATACTGGAATACTGAATAGGACTGGACTGAGATATGTATTCTTGCACTGATTACGAATACTGAAACTTCAACTGTTCATGGCATACTGAGTAATCCATACTAAGACTCGGGGGCATCAAACCCAAGTATATATTGAATACGCACTGACCTCACAACGTCTAGAATGAAAGTCATGAACGAGTTACGAAGCTAGAGAATAGAAGTTCTACAACTATTCAAGGATCTAGGCTAAACCATATTTCTGAGGCAATTAGTAACGTCGTAAAAGAAACGTAGTGTAGGGAGAATCATTAACGTTCCCAAACATAGAGAGAGCTAGCCTCACATACCTTAACTTCCTGCTCTTGAGCATAATACAACATTCGCCAATCCTTTCAACTTTAATCTATATCAATACAAGTCAAAGGGATTCCAAATTAGCAACAATAGTCATGTTTTGGTCACTTAGGCATTTTATCAAACATTCGGTGGCATAAAGCTTCATAGCCCTTATTAATGGTGTCTCTACACCCAATAACCCATTCTCTTGCTCCTAGATAAATTCTAAAGTCTCAAATGGTTATAATCATCATTATCCTTTATCACCCATAAGGTAATCAACACCCATAACCAATAATAACCAATCAACAACCCAAACCTATCACCGTTCATGCTTTTCTATCAAACCCATCAGCTCATATCTCATGAAATAGAGTCTATAATCATTAATTCAATGATAGAATCAATTAGAGGGTGAAGATATTACCTTTTTGGCGTTCAATCTTCTTGAATTCGAGTTCTAGGGTTTCTTCTCTCAACAATGGTGTCCCAATCGAATATCAAATGATATGGAGGGTTTACCCATGTTAATAAGATGTCGTAAAATTAAAATTAACTTAGAATCACCATTAGAACTTACCTTGGGTGGTGGAGGGATCTTTAAGGAGTTAGGTTTTTGAGAGCTTTCTTTTCTAGAGCAAGTTTTTATGTTTTGGGGCTGTGGGGGACGAAATAGGGCTAAAAAAAACGACTTCCCAAGTCGGCCACCGTATCCCAGTAGGCCTGATTGTGGTCCCGACCGCAGCAAATAGCTGGAGCACTGCCTCACGACCGCGGTCGCAGTCAAACGCGGGCGAACACGGTGGTTACGCATTGTTCTGTAAAACGGGCATAACGTTTTGCACAGAGCTCCGTTTGGGCTCCATAATATATCGTTGGAAAGCTATTTCAAAGTCTAAAACTTCTATGCTTTGCGTTTTCCCAAATTCCTTAGACATTTTAACTAAACCCTGATGGAAGACGGACCTTCTGCAAACTTAGTCGATTTTTGTCGAATCTTATGCACCTCACTTTCCATCTTGATTTTGAAACAACTATTTTCACCCATAATCATCCCGGTAGGACTTCATATGTCCAAAATATAACCTTACTACTCCTTTAACTCATTCATACCTAATCCGAATGTGTGGGGTGTTACATCAGGACTGCTATAGATGAAAACCCCTCCACAAACCGATGATAATAACCCGCCAAGCCCAAGAAACTCCGGATCTCTGTAGCTGATGTGGGCCTTGGCCAATCCTTGACTGCCTTGATCTTCTTAGGATCCACCTGAATACCCTTTGCTGATACAACGTGACCCAAGTGTCGACGCCCTCTTTTTCCTTGCGGAATCGGGTTCACGACATTCGGGAGGACAACTCTATTCCCTTGCGAGAATTGGATTTTTGGAGTTTGAAGAGTCGCCACCTAATGATTGTAGTGCATTAGGACACTTTAAGGAAGAATTTGAGATGAAGAACCAGAGTTTGGTTAAGGGCTAGAAATTATCTCGAGGGGAAGGTGTTAGGCACCCCTCAAGATCCACTAGTATGGTTCCCGGCCATGCTACAATTGTGAGTTTGAATGCAAACAAGCAAGTGAACAAGCAATCATTGCAAATACGAGAAAATTATTACAAATAAGGAGCACAAAAGGTAAAAAAAATGCTGAATTTTAGGGAAGGAGCAGTTTAGTTAAAAGTGCAAGTAGGAAGAAGTCAAGTACTTAGTGCGAACAATCTGAAAATTATGTGAAAAACAGAAGTCGAAAGTGCAACAGCTTTTTAAGATTTAGAAAATTGTTAAACTAATAAAGAGGGAGGGGGGTCCTAGGTTTATATATTACATGGATCATTCGCACAACACTGGTACTCAATTGTACGCATGGTGTTATCGTGTAATCATCATCTTCATGTCTACCCTTTCCCACCCCGTTAAGGTATTGGAGCGCGGAATGGTATCGTTTGCCTATTGCATGCTATTACCCGTCCCAAGCTATCAGTCCCGGGGCATTAGGACTTCTAATCCTAAAAGGGGAAGAAAGGGATGGGGGCCTTTATGGAGTTTAAAGGACAAAAATTCTAATCGACATTCAAAAACAAGTAACAAGTAGGGGGAATGAACAGACAAACAGGTAAGGCTCACAAAAACCCAGTAAATCAGATAACATCTAGTTTAGCATGCCTTTACACATACTGGTTATGGTCTTTAAAATTAAAAATTAAGCAGCGAGCGGACTGGTTCGATACATACGTTTAGACAGGAAGCCCACATTAGGCAACTTGGATCCAATTGTCAGACCTTAAGGTATTTTAAGCGAGTGATTTAGAAAGTACTGGTTCTAGAAAAGTAGTCTAATGCCGGAAAGTACAGACTGCAGTCAGTTTAGAAATAAGTTTTAAGAGAATCATGAGTATAAACCATAAAAGGAGTTCCAGAGTCAGAATTACTTAAGGAAAGAGTAAACTGCAGAACTGTTTTAAAGACAATTTCAGGAAGACCAAAACTTAGTTGGAAAATGTTTAAGCAGAATTTTAGAAAGAAACCATTTCAGAAGAGGTGCTGATTTGAAGAACTCAAATGTATACTGATTCAAAAGAGTTTTGTCAAAAGATTGAGGCTGAAAACATTAAGACATTAGAGACCAGTTAACAGATTGTTATTGCTTAAGAAGAATCGGACGAACTTGATGCGGAATCCTATGATATCTATATATGATTTTAAAAAGTCTGTTAAGAACTGGTAAGAAGAGGTAATTATTTAATTACCCTACAGTTTGCCTAATGCATATGCATTCCCTATAGGCATGATTTCTATATGCACTGATTACATGAACGTTAAGGTCCTATAGGCAGGATTTCTAGATGACTTATATCATAATTAAACGTTAAACCCTATAGGCATGGTATCTAGGTGACTTGAATCAGAAACATCGAACCATCTTATGTGCAGTATTTCTAGTGAAAAAATTAAAGTCCTAAAGTCATGATATCTACCCTTTATTGATGCAAGAAAGTAAAACCCCTCCCACACCCTTTTACTAGATTCCCCGAGTTCTATACAAGTTATTACAACCCAATGAATCAACTGAAATAATAAAAATACATCAAAAACTAACAGCTAGATCCAAGCAGCCTAATTCAATCTTAATGTCCAATAATATGTATTTAACCAACTCCGGGGTCCAGATCTCCAAAGCCTTCTCATTATCCAGGGTGTTTCAAAGTTTCAAGGAACCTCAGGGATTCCAGGCATTGCTTACACCCAGGATGCCATTATGAACAGGATGGTGCAGTGTGGAATAGCCAGCCCTCAGGCATCCAAGTTCAGAGGGAGCTCAGGGGTCCCAAAGCATGGCTTGCAAGAGAGGGGCAGAACTTATAGCTAGGAGTAAGTGCAAAGTGAAAGGGAATTAAGGGGCCATGACAAGTGGTGGTCATACCTAGCCATAAGGTAGGCTGGCACACCCCTGACCACTTGCTAGATGAACAAGTTAGGAGCAGACCTTTTGATGGTCAGACAAAGGTCTGGATAGTGATTAGGACACTATCAGACCTAAGTCAAGGCTCAAGCACATAATGGGGAGAATGGGAAGTGGGAATTGATTGAGTTGAGGAGTTCAATGAACCCAGTTCAGGATCATAGACAGCAATATTGGGGTGCTGCTATGCCCTGAACAATAAACTCACATACAAAGGGGTAAAAGGGGTAAGGGAATTCATAAAGCATCATATTCACAACAAACAAACAACTGCACAGATTATTTAAATGCTGGACTGTAAGAGAAGGGGAAACACGTTATAATATGCTAGAAAACATGTGGACAGAATTAAACACATTGTTCTTGGGGCGTATAAACTAATTGAAACATACCGGTATAGAAGTAAAGAATGCAGAAGAAAGCGAGCAAAGTCCACAGCAGTGTGAGTATCAGAAAGAGAGAGTGAAAGGGAATTGTGAACTCAGATGGTATTCTGTGTTCGTGTGTGTTCAAAGAAAAGGGAGGAGAGTATTTATAGCTTTGAAAACGTGTAGAGAAATAAGGTAACAAGTACAAGTCTATCACAAATATGGCATGGTCACAAATCAGAATCAAATTAGTATAAGACTCTCCTTTAATCAGGGGATTCTTATTCAAACGGATACTAACAGGATTTAAATAAGGAAAGGGAGAATAAGCCTTGTAAATAGAATGGCTGTTGCCATAAGAGAAGCAGTAAGGTAATACAATGGGCAATTAAGTCTAAGTACAAGGTTTGAAATTATTTTTGGAAAGATTCAGGGAGGCCAATCAAGGAAAAGAATCAATTACTCCTTAACAGGCGAGTAAAAATCAGCATTTCACAAAGGAAAAGTTTTGAAAATTGATCACAAGTTTTGAGAATCAATCACAGAAGGAACTCAGTATATATAAATGAATGCACAAGTAATAGACACGTGAAGCCAAGTTATGGCAAAATAACAGCATATAGTAGTAACCAAAAGAAGACATTCGAAGCATGATGGTCAAGTTTCAGTGTTTTAACAATAAAGAAGAAGATCAGAAGCATGCAAAGAACTCAAAACCAAAATAGTCAAGAGAATTGAAGCATACTGCAATTTCAACTGACGAGTTGCACAAACAACTTCAAAGAAATTGAATAATCCCCAAAGAGACTAGGGTTTTCAAAAATCAATCGAATTTAGAAGAGATAAGCAGATAAACAAATAAACAGGTTCAGAACCTCGGATAAGCCCAAAATTAGGGTTTTCAACATGCTAACTCAGATAAAAATAAGGCAAATCAAGCGACCATTAACAAACAGACCAAGAAACTCAAACAAAATTCCCAAGAAAATTAGGGTTTTCAACATGCTAATATAACACAAACAAAACACAGTAAAACATGTCGAGAATCAGAGAAGAGATTTAAAATAACTTGACATGAAACCCTAGTTGAAGAATAAAGAATTTCTGAAAGCAAAAAAATGCATAGCAAGTTCACACACACATAGATCCAGGACAGATCTAAAATAAATCGAAGGAACCTTAGAGATTAGGGTTTCGTAAGAAACCCAGGTGACGAGATAGGCTTTGGAAACCATTGATCTGAGCAGAGAAGTCGAAGATCGAACTCGAATAGCCACGACTGGCCGGACAAAGGTTGAAGACGACCGGAGAACAGTCATCGAACAAAGGCTGGGTCGGAACCCTTCAAGATCTGGTCATTGGACCTTAAGAAGCGAGCATACAGAAGCCATGAGAGGCTAGTATAGGCCTCCGATGAGCCTGAGAAGCCATAGATTAAGGTTTCGAGGAGAGGCGGCGGCTAGGGTTTGGGGTAAGTTGAGAGAGAGTTGAGAGAGGAGAGGATTCAGGGGCGGCGGTCAAGAAAAAATGAGGTAGGGTTTTAGGGTCTTTTGAATTAAAAAAGGAAAGGGAAGAGGAGAGCCGTTGATCTAAAGGATCAACGGCGGCTGGGATTAAATGGGTTAAATGGGGAACGGGTTTGGGTATGATAGAAAGGGTATGGGTCGGGTAGACGTGTTAATTGGGCTGGGTAATTGGGTTTTTAAATTGGGGCTGAGATGGAGTGCCAAATTGGCTAAAACTGAAATGCAATAAGGCCAAATTGTAAATAGCCAATTTTACCCTTTTAATTTTATAAAAAATGGTAATACTGATTTTAAAAACAAATTAAACGTACTGGATAAATAAGTATTATATAAATATTAAAAAAAATGCTGGGACTAATTATATAAACGTAAAATGTCATAAATCACAAGATGGGCTATAATTGCAATTACATGCAATTTAGCTTTAAAATATCAAACAAATTTGTAAAAAATATGCGAAAACTACTTTAATTATATTTAGGTGTAAATGTGAAAATAAAATGAATTATTCACCAAAATGATAATTTTGGAAATAATTATTGGATTTTGTTGTGTAAAAAATAGGCGATAGTTGGTTTTAAAATCATCAAAAAAAAATGTCAAAACTCTTGGATGTGCTTATATATGCACCAATATGCTTATTTTTACAAATATTTAGGTATAAGAAATACTTAGGAAAAAATTGGGTATCAACACCAAGAATGCAACTGAACTCAACCAAAACTCGCATTTCGAAAATTTAGCATATAATTGGCTGTCTCTCAAAGTCTGAAGAACGATCCGAAGATGTTGCTCATGCTCCTCTCGACTACGGGAGTAGATCAAGATATAATCAATAAAAATAATCACGAAGGAAACCAAATAGGGCTTGAACACTCGGTTCATCAAATCCATAAATGTTGCTGGGGCATTTGTCAACCCAAATGACATCACTAGAAACTCATAACACGCATACCGAGTCCGTAAACCTGTCTTAGGGACATCGGATGCCCTAATCCTCAACTGATGGTAGCCAAACCTCCAATCGATCTTTGAAAACACCTTGGCACTCTGAAGCTAATCAAATAAATCATCAATCATCGGCAATGGATACTTGTTCTTAATGATGACTTTGTTCAACTGACGATAATCTATGCACATCCTCATCGACCCATCCTTTTTCTTTACAAACAACACCGGCGCACCCCAAGGTAAGACACTGGGCCTAATGAAGCCCTTATCAAGCAAGTCTTGCAACTGCTCCTTCAGTTCTTTCAACTCTGGCGGGGCCATGCGGTATGGCGGAATAGAAATGGGCTGAGTGCCCGGAGCCAAATCAATGCAAAAGTCAATATCCCTGTCGGGTGGCATCCCCGGCAGGTCTACAGGAAATACCTCTGGAAACTCACAAACAACTGGTAGGGAATCCATGGAAGGAACCTCCGCACTAGAATCACGAACATAAGCCAAATAAGCCAAACACCCCTTCTCGACCATACGCCGAGCCTTCATATAAAAAATAACCCTACTGGTAGAATGACCAGGGGTCCCTCTCCACTCTAATCGGGGAAACCCTGGCAAGGCTAAGGTCACGGTCTTGGCGTGATAGTCTAATATAAAATGATAAGGTGATAGCCAATCCATCCCTAAAATAACATCAAAATCGACCATATCAAGAAGTAGGAGATCTACGCTAGTCTCGAGACCCCCAATAATAACCACACACGAGCGATAGACACAATCTACCGCAATAGAATCACCCACCGGTATGGACACATATACAGGAGCACTCAAAGAATCACGAGGCACAACCAAGTATGTAGCAAAATAAGATGACACATAGGAGTATGTAGACTCTGGATCAAATAGAATTGAAGCATCTCTACTGCAAACTAAAACAGTACCTATGCTAACAGCATCGGATGACTCAGCCTCAGGCCTGGCTGGGAAAGCATAACATTGGGGCTGGGTCCCATCACTCTGAACTACATCCCCAGGACGGTCTCTTGCTGGATGGCCTCCACCTCTAGCGGCCTGACCTCCACCTCTAATACCTCGTCTTCCACCTCTAGTTGCCTGACCCCTACCCCTAGCTGGCTGAGCGGGCGGTGGAACACCCGGTGCCTGAGCAATGGCACGAGAACCCTGATGCTGAGAACTGTTCGATGCTCGAGGACAAAATCTAGCAATGTGCTCGGATCGCCACAAGTATAACAAGACCTCGGCTGCTGAGACTGCTGACCGTGAAACTGACCCTGAAGACCTGGGTAACCACCCTGAAAACTCTGGAACGGAGGTGCACTGATAGGAGCTGGTGGTGCACTGTAGGGTAGCTGATCCAAATACTGCATATGAGAGCCACGGCCACCTGAAGCACCGTGAGAAGCCTGAAGTGCTGAGTGAAATGGCCTGGGAGGATGGCCTCTACCGAAAGAATCCCTACCTCCAGATGAGGCACCACTAAATTAACCAGAATGACGAGGCCTCTTGTTAGACCCCTGACCACTCCCCTGAGCTAACACCATCTCAACTCGCCTGGCCACATTGGCCGCATCCTGAAAAGAAATCTCGCTCCTCGTCTCCTAAGCCATCTGCAATCTAATAGGCCGAGCGAGTACCTCAATAAACCTCCTCACTCACTCTCTCTCTCTCTCTCTCGGTGGGGAGTATAAGAAGAGCATGATGGGCCAAATAAACAAACCTAGTCTCGTACGGAGTGACGGTCATGGAACCCTGTTGAAAATGCTCGAACCGCCTGCGATAGTCCTCTCTCTGAGTGATAGGAAGGAACTTCTCGAGAAATAGCTGAGAGAACTGGTCCCGAGTCAAGGTAGGTGACCCAACTGGTCTAGTCAACACAAAATCATTCCACCATCTCTTGGCGGACCCTATCATCTAGAACACCGCAAAGTCGACCCCATTGGTCTCCACTATCCCCATGTTCCGCAACACCTCATGGAAGCGGTCAAGATAATCCTGGGGGTCCTCAGAAGCTGCCCCACTGAAATGAACCGGAAAAAGATTGGTGAACTTGTCCAACCTCAACCAAAGCATCAGAAGACATAGCTGGCCCAGCACCGGTCTGAGCCCCAACAATCGGCTGAGCTACTCCCACTGACTGAGCTGCTGGAGTCTGAAACTGAGGATCCATCTGCTCCGGAGTATGGGTAGCGGGAGTCTGGGATCCTCCCCCAGCCTGAGAGACGGCTGGTTCTACAGGAAATGTGCCAGTCTGAGCTACGCTCTCCATAAGGCCCACTAGACGGACAAAAGCATCCTGGAGTACCGGGGTAGCGATGAACCCTCTGGAACCAGAACTGGCCCTGCCAGAACGGTCTGGGCCGAAACCTCATCATCAAACTCCACTTGAGACTTCACTATTATTGTTGCTGCTCGAGCTTTACGCTGAGCCCTACCCATGCCTCGGCCTCTGGCGCGGCCTCGGCCTCGTCCTCCGCTCCTCGTAGGAGCTGCCACTGGGGGCTTGGGATGCTGATCAGCTGATGAAGCGGTACGTGTTCTCGCCATCTGCAAAAGAACAAGAGTAGAATGTTCGATTAGCATTAAGAAATCAAATTGCATGACAGAGAAGAATAGAAGTGAGGTTGTTCCTAAACTCTGTAGCCTATGGGGTATAAGCACAGACGTCTCCGTACCGATCCCTCAGACTCTACCTAGCTTGTTCGTGAATTGTGAGACCTAGGCAACCTAGTGATATGATACCAACTTGTCACGACACGGATTTACCACCATCGGGGCCGTGATGGCGCCTAACCTTTATAATGCTAGGCAAGCCAACAGATAAAGATCTAACACGCTACACTAACCAAAACAGTAATTAACAATAATTTAAAATAAAACAAGATAAGAAGTGCGGAAATTTTATAACAATCTAAATAGTAATACACGACTACCCAAAGATCCGGTGTCACAATCCACGAACTACTAAGAGTTTCTACAAATACTTGTTTAAAGAAAATACAGCTGTTTTCCAAATGAAAGAAAACAAGGAAACTAAGATAAATGGAAGGGGACTCGAGGGTCAGAGAACGTCGGCAGATCTACCGTGGCTCTCTTGATGGACTGAAGGCAGCAACCCAACTCTGTTCAACGAGGTCCGATCGAGATCTGCATAGAAGGTGCAGAGTGCAGTATCAGTACAACCGACCCCGTGTACTGGAAAGCGTCGAGCCTAACCTCGGCGAAGTAGTGACGAGGCTAGGACACGACAATAACATGAACCTATACAGTTAAGTCATATACAGGAAAATAATAACAATTGGAAATTTAAGCAGATAATAACGGGAAGGGGGAAAGCATGTTGAAGGGAATATCAAATCCTAAAAAGAGTACAGTACAGAAACACAGTAAATATCATACTTTACACAAATGGAAATAATGATATAGCAAACATGTGCACGACATCACCCTTCGTGCTTTTACTCTCGTCCTTACCATAAGAAACAATAGAAACGACACGACATCACCCTTCATGCATTAACTCTCTCAAAACATGGCACGGCATCACCCTTCGTGCATTATCAGTATCAGAATACGGCACAGCATCACCCTTTGTTCATGAACACTCACTCACAATATCTTGCACGGCATCACCCTTCGTGTTTTACACTCTTCCTCATCCAAACAATAGAAACAATAACAACCCAGCAAGGGAATTATCAATAACCAACCTCGTTTCAACATTTAACTTCACAATATAAATCTCAACTTGATTCAATACTCAACCAATATCCAATACCAGGAAAACATAATAAGACTTGTTTAACATGAAGAATAGTCAGTTTAAGCATGAACAGTACGTATAAAGAAATACAACAGTCATAAGTATAAGACTCACTAGCATGCTATGACCCGACAACAATGTATAGATACTCGTCACCTCACCTATACGTCGTACTCAACAACTAATCTCATAGCAAATAAAGCAACAATACCTAATCCCTCAAGCTAAGGTTAGCCACAACACTTAGCTCAATTCACGGCCGAAGTCAAGCCTCAATCACCGCTTCTCCCTTAGTTTCCACCTCCGGAGCACTCGTATTCAATCATAATTAACATAATAATATCAATTATTGCTAAAGAAATTAATTTCAATACACAATTACAGGTTTCCTAACATTTTTTCCAAAAAGTCAAAAACCGACCCCGGGCCCGCTTGGTCAAAACTCGAAGTTCGGATCAAAACTCGATTACCCATTCACCCCCGAGCCCGGATATACAATTGGTTTTGGAATCCGACCT
The DNA here is from genome assembly GCF_001879085.1 of Nicotiana attenuata. Classification (NCBI taxonomy): domain Eukaryota; kingdom Viridiplantae; phylum Streptophyta; class Magnoliopsida; order Solanales; family Solanaceae; genus Nicotiana; species Nicotiana attenuata. The sequence goes on along the minus strand of NW_017671309.1, from coordinate 120,939 downwards.
CAATTTCAGGTCTAAATCCCTAAATTTTGAAATTCCTAAGTTCTACCCAAAAACACCCAATTCCACCATGAAAAACCCTAGATTCTAGGATAAAATCTTGTAAAAAGATGTAATAGATTGAAAGAAATGAGTTAAAAATCGTTTACCTATGATTTGGGGAAGAACCAGCCCTTGGAAAATCGCCTCTTGAAGTTTAGGTTTTGAAAAATGGGAGAATGAGTGAAAAATCCCGTTTAAGTCCAAAGTTATGAGCTGCAGATGTCGCATTTGCGACCTGAGCTTCGCAAATGTGAAGCTCGCAAATGTGAAGGAGCTATCGTAAATGCGAAGCTCTTCACAGTCCTGCTGCCTTCGCAAATGCGAGGAAAATGCCGCATTTGCGAACAGTGTTCCTCGCAAATGCGAGTAAAAGATCGCATTTGCGATCATACCCCTCCCAGACTCCCTTCGCAAATGCGAAGGAAAATTCGCAATTGCGAACACAGGCTGGCCCAGCTTCTCTTCGCATTTGCGATGAGAATTTTGCAAATGCGACCTTAACAGGGATCGCAAATGCCAACCATGACCTCGCTTTTGCGAGGTCTTAGGCCTGCAACACAGCTGAAGCATACCAGCTATTTTTCTAAGTTCCAAATCACTCTGTAGCCTATCCAATACTTACCCGAGCCCCCCGGGGCTCCAAACCAATCATGCACACAAGTCTTAGAACATCATACGAACTTGCTCGTGCGATTAAGCGCCAAAATAACCTCTAAAACTACGGATTTAACACCAAAACACATGAAATCCTTAACAACACTTGAAATTCCTATTTTCACAACCGAACGTTCGAACCACGTCAAATCAGTCCCGTTTCATACCAAATTTCACAAACATGACTTAAATATTATAATAAACCTGTACCGCGCTCGGGAACCAAAATACGAACTCGATACCAACAAGATCAAACATTATTCAATTTCTTTAAATCCTTAGATTTTCAGTTTAATAATTTTTAACAAAAATTCATTACTCGGGCTAGGGACCTTCCGGGACCGTCAAAATACGGGTCCGGGTCCGTTCACTCAAAATATTGACCTAAGTCAACTGAAATCAATTTTAAAGGCAAATTTATTTTCAAATTTTCACATAAAGACTTTCCGGAAATGCGCCCGGACTACGCCCACAAATCGAGGAGAACTAAGATGAGGTTTTGAAGGCCTCGGAACCCTAAATTGGGTTCTAAAATACGAGATGACCGTTTGGGTCATCACATAGCCCGATTGCGGGAGCACGAATTATATGCGAAGCTATCCAAGTGCTCATTTGCTCAAAAACAGATTGAGTTCCTCGGACATGTCATTGAGGAAGGGCGGATCGAGATGGACCAATAGAAGATTCAGGATATCACATATTGGCCGCCGCCTAAGGATATCAACACCTTGAGGGTGTTACGTAGCCTATGCAACTTCTATCGGTGATTTGTGAAAAATTACTCCCTCATCGCAGTGCCATTGACAGAACTCCTCAGAAGGTCAAGCCTTGGGATTGGAGACCTAGGCGAGCGGAGGGCTTCAATGCATTGAAAGCGGCTATGTCTAGTAGCCCCGTCTTGGCCCTCCTTGATTTGGCCAAGCCATTCGAGGTACAAACAGATGCCTCCGACTATGCCCTTGGCGGAGTCTTGCTACAAGATGGGCATCCTGTAGCGTACGAGAGCCGGAAGTTGAAGGATGCAGAGCGGCACTATGCCGCCCACGAGAAAGAATTATTGGTTGTCGTTCATTGCTTACGCCTTTGGAGGCACTATCTGCTGGGAACCCCGTTCGTGGTCAAGACAGACAACACAATCATTAGCCATTTCATGACCCAGCCGAAGTTGAATTGTCGACAGGCCAAGTGGCAGGAACTCCTAGTGGAATTTCACTTCAATCTGGAGTACCGCAGTGGGAAAAATAATCATGTTGCTGATGCGCTCAGTCAGAGAGCTGATCTAGCATCGGTGTGCCTACTCGCCACCCTAAGGGGGAGCGAAGTAGCCACCACCATAAAAGACCAGATACAAGATATACTCATCAAGGATCCTGCTGCACAGTATTTGGTTGATTTGGTAGGACAGGGCAAGACTCTCCAGTTCTACATGGAAGATGGTTTCCTGAAAGTGAAAGGGAACCGACTTTATGTTCCTAAAGGAGTAGATCTGCGAAGGACTCTTCTGGCGGAATGTCACGATACTTTGTGGGCCATCCATCCCTGTGAAGAACGCACCATGGCATTACTTCGTCGTGCATATTATTGGCCTCAAATGGCCGATGACGTCGCTCAGTATGTGAAGACTTGTCTAGTATGCCAGAAGGACAAGTCGGATCACTTGATACAAGCGGGACTCTGGGAACCACTAGCTGTCCCAAAGAGACCTTGGGAAAGCGTTTCCCTAGATTTCATCACCAGATTACCCAAGGTCGGAGATCTCACAACTATCTTGGTTGCGGTGGATCGATTTTTCAAGTATGCTACCCTTATAGCAGCCCCACCATATATATTCGTAGAAGTGGATACCTTTTAGGGCAACTGAACTTTGCCACTAGTATTAGTGACAATCTCAGTTGCCACTAAACTAAGGCTATTGTGGCGACTAAAGTTGCTGTTGAAGGTACAATGGCTTTTGTTACGACTAAGTGGCAACTAAATAGTGTGACCTATCATATCTTTTTTCTAAATATATTTTAGTGATATTATTTTTTAATTTAACTAAATAAAATTGATAAACTTAATTAAAATCTCCCATAGTGTACATTACTTTACAACTTTTAATTAAGAATCTAGATCCAGGAATTTAGTAACTTTTGCCCAAAAGCTTTATATATGTATTAAGAAGTTCACATGATATCTATATATATTTAATTATAAACTAGATTATTTTTATATATTAATTTGAGATCATTGCAGAAAATCGTAAAGTTTAAATTTTCGATCCGCCCATGCTTGGACCGATCACGTTCATGTAGCTATTGACTTAACAAATTTCTGACTCGTAAATGACTCGGGTACAAATTGCTAAAGTCCCATCCCATAACAACCCAACCAACGAGGAATATTCAACAACACAGAAAGTTTGTTTTCCTAAATGTTACTTTTTTGGTTTAGCCATCACGGAAGTAACAGGAGGACACAGGGAGGGGAGGCGGCTTATAGACCAAAACATAATCATAGGCTAATTGTTATTAGTCAAGGCGGAGACCTTTAGCAAGAGGTTTTATCTAATATTGCCTTATAAAATATTTTCAACTTACATGTATAAATAATAGTCCGTATTATTTTTTTCAAATATTAATTTGGAACAAGGAAGACCTTAATACAAAAACGATCTCCTACTCAAATATACTTACAAATCGAATTGTAACAACAGACGATCTGGCAATAAATCGGCACTATCTACACAAAATCTTGCGTACACCGTATATCCCTTCAACTGGCGCTACTTAAAATTATCTATTCATTTTGACAAAAGAAGGAAAGAAAATACTGAATGTAACTACTCCATGACCATTTCGCTGTTGACTTTAAATACACTTTAAAGGGACACTTCGGTTTTCCACATTCTAACCACCACACATGGGACAAATTCCTTTTCCTATCTGGCGGTGGCGAGCCGTGGTTGTTTTTTCACTACATTTTTCATGCGTACTAAATAATTCATTGTTGTCTTGTCGAGAGACATTGTGGTAAAATATTAAAGGAGAAATGACATTGTATAGTCGCTCTCAAAATATTAGCGAATATATATATATATATATATATATATATATATATATTACACTTTTTATATACAAAAATTAAACAAATTTATACACTTTTTCGTCTACTAAATATAAATAGTTTTTGGTAAGGATGTACAAAGAAAACCGATAAACCGCATCAAACCGGTAATTCGAGTTAAGCCGGAAAAATCGATTGTAGTTTGGTTTGGAAAAAAAAACCGACTATAATTGGTTTGGTTTGGTTTTAATTAAAAAAAATCAAACCGAAACTAGACCAACCCGATAGTACATTTATACCATTTTTAAAAATATTTTATACATATAAATATTTATTGTAATGTAATCTATAAATATTTTTTAAACTTTTTTACTATTTTATCTTTTAACGTATTATTTCAATCTTGCATTTAACCTCTCTGCCTTTTTATAGGTAGGGGTTGTTAGGACCGAAAAAAGTTAGGTTTCATGTGGAAGCTAGTAAAGAAAACCTTTAACGACGATAAATCAGACAACAAAAGAGAAATCTACCAAAAGAGACACAAACATTTAACGTGGTTCGGTCAACTGAGCTACGTCCATGACAGAGATGAGCAATCCACTATAATAAAAGAGAGTACAAAATATCGAGAGAACAACCTCACGAAGAGGCAAACACAAGTGACACACTAACACTTGTCCCGTAAAGTTCTCCCCCTAAACATGACTCTCAAGCCCCCTATGGCTACATTGTGGATGCTACTGAATGAGAAGGACGGATCTTCAATTTATAGAACTCCAAACCTTTTTCTACAAGAAAAGGGACTAGCCAAATATGGAAGAATTATATTTCCCTTCTAAGAAAAGAAAAACCCAATTATGGTAAATATGTTGTCCTTTCCTTCATGAGATAGGAAAACCAATTATGGTAAGAAAATCTGGACAAATACCTAACAGGGGTAAGGTCTCCGTACACACTGCCCTCCCAAATCCCACTTGTGGGAATACACCGGGTTTGTTGTTGTTGTTAGACAACATTCTTGAATGGTAAATAAATTTTATAGCCCATAAAGGTATTAACTCAAATAAAGTTCAAAACAAAACTAATATTAACAAAAGAAATTCAATTCAATACTAGGAATAATGATAGTGTTAGAAATCTAATTTTTAGTTTTACATACATTGGTTTATAATGAAAATGCATAACATAGTTTATCTTTTTCTTTATTACTTAGTTATGTAGTTAATAATACTAATTAGCTATACTTATTTTAGTATGACCTATATAGTATTTTTAGATTATTTTAATTTTTATTATGGCTTATTAATTAGCAATATTTGCTTTATGCAATTTTATTATCTTTGGTATTGAATATTTTAGTATAATGCTATTACTTATCTCATATTATTGTATTTTCTTGAAAAATACATTATATAGTTGTATCTTACTAGGAATAAAGAAATATTTGGAGCACAAGTTACATATTTTGTGCTATGAAGACTTTATCGAAAAAACCCGAAAAACCCAAAAAAAAAATTGAAAAACCCGAGAAAATCGAGATTGAAAAATCCGAATTTGTTGGTTTTGGTTTGGTTTATAGATTTGAAAAGCCGACACCATTGATTTGATTTGATAATTGGAAAATCCAAACCAACCCGACATATGTACACCCCTAGTTTCTGGCGTGGGCTAAAAGTGAAAAAATCTTAGTCTAACTCATGTAAAGAAAAAATAAGGGACTTTTACCTAGTTATACTATATTAGAAACTTATTTACCAATGTTCTCTATATTTTGTAGTTTTTAATAAGTATCTAGATTTTTCTTACAAATTGTGTAGATTGCTACTTAAAAGGCTCCCACCCCATTATTAGTGCCTTTAATTAAGGGATTAAATTATATCCTTTCCTTTTTTCCCATTTCCTCTTCTCTCTCCTTTTTTTTTACAACAAAATTCCTTAATCTACGCCCAGATCTCCATCTTCTCTCTTCCCACCATTGCCGATAATTTTATATTATTAAACCATCAATTGCATCGTTCTTTTGTTGGGAGACCGGACAAAACTAAAAATGAAAAAATATTCAGGAATAGTATGAGAAATGTATCATAATTACAAACTGTGAAATTCGTCACGATCTCACAACTACTCTTAATTCAAATACAAATTTGATACAATCCTGAAAGAATTCTTACACAATTCTGATACAATTATGATACAACTTAAGTAACAAATAAGAGTAGTAGATCATATTCGATGAAAGCAAAATAAAAAAAGAATAATTGGAATCCTTAGTTGTGGATCTCGATCCAAAGGTTCTTTCTTGATCTAGCTACAAGGATGGGGCAGTATGGAAAGAAAAAATGTGGAACCTAACAGATACTAGTTGGACCAAAAAAAAGATTTTTTCAAGCGATTGTGTGATAACTTTTTCTTCTTCTCAATCATTCAAGATATTATGTGAATTAATATATTACTGAATCTAATGAGTTAAACTTAAATTTAAGTAAAAAGAAAAAGTTTTCTAGTTTGATAAGGTAACTGTTCGCTTTAAAACATTTCTGTTTATGTCAGAGGTGCCCAAAGCTAGAAGCAAGATTTCGAGTAGAATATTCAAAGCCACGGTTGAACTCCTTTTTTAGCCTCCCTCACCTCTGAAACTCGGCAAAGCTGCATGCCTTTCTTTCAATGCTTTAAGATGGAAGTAGGTCGAGTATAGGGCTTTCTCGATCTCCGTCCAGACGGACTTGATTGCTTATTTCATTCCATCTCTGCTCCTGGAAACAACTCAAGATCAAGGATGTTAAAAAGACAGAGTCAACCGATAGATCAAAGAGTCACAAACCTTGCGACTCTAAACTTAAACTGATACAATATCGTATTATACTTGTATTAGTATTGTATCATGTATTGTTAAAGGTACAAATTGTGATACAATTGTGATACAATTCTAAATTATGATACAACTTTGATCTTCATCTTCTTCAAGTTTCAATTTAAAACATCCACCTTGAACCAAATCTAAACTTAAATTATAATACAATATTGTATTTTAATAGTATTAGTATTGTATCAGAATTGTCTTAGGTATTGATGTATCAAATATAATCCAGATACAATTATGATACCTTTATCACACAATCGTAATACAATTTCGAAACTTCATCTTCCTCAAGTTTCATTATGAAATTCAACCTAAAACCAACTTTAAATTAGAGTGAAGCTTACCCACAACTTGATTGTAGAGCAAATCTTTGAATTTCTTCTGTATTGTATAAATAAGAAAGAGATTTTGGACGATTAAAGAGATAAATCGTATATCAACAGCTTTGGAAGAAGAAAAAATCTGCAATTTTGTGGGGATAACAGTGGAAGAGGAGTGAGTAAGCGAGATTTTTGGTTTAGAAAGATTATGGGTATCAATGGGTTGCTTACTCTGGGTAAGTACAAAGAGAGATGATGATTTTGGGATTCAGTGGGTTTCTAACGGTGATGATTTTGGGCTAGTACAAAGAGAGGTGATGATTTTAGGTAAGTACAAAGACATATATAGTTTTCCTTGGAAAAAGGAGTATCTTAAATGTAGGGGATTATGTGTAACTGATACCCAATATTTAAGATATGTTTCATTTCCTCCTTTTTATGGTTTTGTATAAAACTAGTAAATATAGGTATATAAAGTAATTAATAAGGAACCTAAATAAAGGTAGTAAATAGGTTTCTATTATAGTATAGCTAGATAAAAATCCCAAAAAATAATAGTACAACTTATGGAATAAATATGGGGAATTTACACAAATAGCCTGCCAGATTCAATATTTATATTTTCTAGCCGATATACATAGATTATATGTTGATTATGCATGATTATACATATATTATATATGAACTATGCATGCATTATACATCAACCGACTTTTTTTAGTTTAAGAGATTAGGTAGACGGCTATTTGAGTTAAATATTCAATAAATATTAGAACAATTTTCAGAAACCACTATTGTTTAGTGGCTATTAACTTCCTATAGCTACCATATACATAATTACTTCATATAGCTACTATTCAGTTGTTACGGTAATGTATTCGCTGTATTCGCGCTGCTGTATTCATGAATACAACAAAAAAGCGCCTAAAATCAGGGTAGTCCAGCTGTACGCGCATGTATTCACATGTATTCGCGCAATGTATTCATGAATACAGTAACGACAATCACCTTAAAAATAGGTATGTCCAGCTATCTAAGAGAGAGGAAAAAACATAAATAGTGTATTTCATGCCTCAATGGTAGTATATACCATAAATACTTATTTTGTTATAAAATATAAAAGGTAGCTATAGAAAGTAATATTTTAAGATAATTTTGATTTATAATAAATAGGGTGTATACCTTTGCTATAGGAGGTAAAATTTTCTAACTGGTAAAGATGGGAGTCCAACCCATTCCAAATTACCCACTCCCAAGTTGTGAAAATGACGTAAAAATTGTGTGGGGTAGCCACTTTTTAAAGTGGTATTTACTTTTTATCCAGCATTTTCAATGCTTAGGAATAGTAGTCACTAGTTTATTAAAATTAATATGAAAAGACTGTGTTACCCTTTCTTCTATCTCTTTCATGTTAGGGAGAAGAACTGTGCCTCCGTCTGTGAGACGGCAACTATCGTGGCTAACCGTGCACTTCCCCCACCCAAAGCTCAACGGTTCACTGACTCTATCACCAACACCCACAGTGCATCTTAGCATCCAACGGCAATGGGTTACGTAATTGCACGAACTGACAAATTACACAAACGAACGAAATGCTAAAATACACCACTTCTGCTCTCGTCATGTCATTTTCACCTCACAGTAAAATGTATGTATGTATGTATGTATACAACATTTGTGGAGAGAGAAACGCTAAATTTCACACTCTTCAGTGAATTTCAGTGTACATGTACATTTGTGAAGTAGAAATGCTAAAATACGCACATTTCAACTGCAACCTATACATACACCATTTTTGTATCTATACATTGACCTACAGATACAAGTGTGTACCTCTACATTTGGATCCTAAACTTACAGTTACAAGTTCAAAAGTTAAGGACACTTGGTCCTGAACTTCGAGTTCCAAGTTCAAAAGTTAAGGACACTTGGTCCTGAACTTAGAATTACAAGTTCAAAAGTTAAGGACACTTGGTCCTGAACATAGAATTAGAAGTTCAAAATTTAAGGACACTTGGTCCTAAACTTAGACTAACAAGCTCAAAAGTTAAGGACAATAGGTCCTGAACTTAGACTAACAAGCTCAAAAGTTAAGGACAATAGGTCCTGAACTTAGGATAAGAAGCCCAGAAGTTAAGGACAATAGGTCCTGAACTTACAGTTATAAGTTCAAAAGTTAAGGACAATAGGTCCTGAAGTCCTGAACTTAGGCTAAGAAGCCAAAAAGTTAAGGACAATAGGTCCTGAACTTAGACTAACAAGCTCAAAAGTTAAGGACACTTGGTCCTGAACTTACAGTTACAAGTTCAAAAGTTAAGGACATGTAGTCCTGAAGTCCTGAAGTTAAGTTCAAAAGTTAAGGACATGTAGTCCTGAAGTCCTGAACATAAAGTTCCAAGTTCAAAAGTTAAGGACATGTAGTCCTGAAATCCTAAACTTAGAGTTACAAGTTCAAAAGTTAAGGATATGTAGTCCTGAAGTCCTGAAGTTAAGTTCAAAATTTAAGGACATGAGTAGAAGGGTATTTTCGTCTGGGCAGCTAAAGTTTATTAAAGCAGTGGCTAAAGACTAAAGACATTTTAAACATTGGCTTAAAAGTAAATACATGTATTATTAGTGTCTAACCGTGCACTTCCCTCGAAAATGACACTATATAACCGTTCTTAAAATAATCACCTAAAAATATATATTTTCTGTATATATATACATTTTGTATATGTTATATACAAAAATATAGTAAATTTTATACCCCTCCAAATTTTCAACATCAGCAACCCTATATTCTATATTCACTTAGATAATTAGGTTTCCCAGATTCCCTTTTAACTTGTAAGACTCGAACGCCGAGTCGCCGACTCTCAAAGATTCTAATAAATTTTGTGTAAGACTTGTTCGACTCAGATTTTTCCAAAGAGATGTCGGTAACTGCTATGAGTGCACCTGCTTTGCCAATAGTGAGAGCAGAGGCTGAATGCCTGAAGCAATTCAAGCCAATAGTATCTGTTGGCCTCGAGCCGCTTGGCGTGCAATACTCTCAATTTATTAACAATAGAATATGTCCTTTTCAAGAAAAGCTTGCTTCAATGATATGTGTTGCTGCTGCTCTGAATGCCAAATGTGCAACTAAAGGCCAAACGCAGACTCTTACGAGTTTACAGTTGCACCAGTGAATCTAGACGATGGCGCCACTGGGTTTCCCCCTCGTGATGATGATGGCGGCGTGGGTGAGGGTGGTGGTGGTGGTGGTGGGGGTGGGGGTGGTGGAGGCAACTGGACAAGTGGGGGTGCTGGAGTCCATTGGGCAGTTGGGTTTTTCTTTTTCGTTTTTCTTGTCATCCTAGGCTTGTTGAAAGATGAGGAGGAAGAAGGACCCTATAAGGACCAAAGAAGAAGAAAACCGGCATATTGATACATAGAAATCGAAATATTATTGGAAATTGGGGATCTGTAAATTGTCCGCCCTCATTATTCTTCAGCCATGGCCTCGAGCAATCTGTAATAATATTGTTCGACCAAAAAGTATTAAGCTTCTTGATAAACTAATTAATGAAGAGATTTTAGGTAAATCCCAGCTAAAGATAATTTACCCTAGATCTAAAGTAGAAGATACGAGTAGGCAGATGAAGCAAGTATGAGATTTGATCGTAACATTGATTAAATCCCATTACATAAGAGAGGGATTTGATTTTCATACATTAAACAACAATGGAGACTGTTTGACCCCAAAAGAGTTAAGCTTTTTGTTAAACTAATTAATGAGAAAATAGAAGATAAATCCTAGCCAAGGATAATTAACTCTAGATCGAAGCACATTGAATAAGAGAATAGGGCGTAATCGAGCTCATAAGCTTTTTAAGATTGTAAAAGATATCGAATGTAAATGACAGGTTTACATTCTTGACGTACTATTCCGCAACAGGATCTATCTTTATTGATTCAATAATGATGAATAGAAAGATTTGCAGTCAAGATCTAAACCTATTTGCAGTCAAGATCTAAACCTTCTCTTGTTTTCCTTCAGAAGCCTTCTCCGATTCTTCTGTCTCTTTTTTATGAAGGAGAAAGGGAGCCCCTCTTCTTGTTCTCTTCCCTCTCATATATACAGTACGTACTCCCTTTTTTTTCAACGGTCCTTAGCCAGAATACCCTAATCTACTGATTGTACGTTGGGTTGTTCCCCTTAAGTGTCATGACGTATACTTCATCGTACAAGCTTTCTGATAGTTCGATCTCGGCCGCGGCCGAGATACTCTTCGTTATGAGGCCTTATGGATATGACCACGGCTTAGTTGGCCCCTCACCATTCCTTTTAGCGCCGATCTGCGTGTGGTCAGAATTCGACCCATACAAATATCCCTTTGCTTATGTATTTTTTTGAGTATAGCATTAGTTGTAGCCTCATTGTGTTCCATAGAAATTAAAATACTGTGCACTTAGAAATGGAGGTTTCTTCTTAACTCTTTTTATATCATGGATGGTTGGATAAGTTGTTATGATAGCCTTGATTTGTTTAAGTGGTATAATGTCACGCTTTAAGGGAACCTAGGAGCAACGATAAAGTTATCTCTTTGTGACCTATAGGTTATCGGTTTGTGCTGTAGAAGCAAACATTAATACTTACTAGGTTGTCTATATCACACCTGTAGGGATACGGCCTTTGCTTTGTGTACCGGGCTGCCCTTTTTTTTAGTATGATGTTGTACTTTTCATTCTTAAAAAAATATTAAAGATGGAATTGATAAATTGAAAAAAGAGGCAATTGAGAATTTGATTTGTTTGAACATTCTACGAATATAAGGCAGAGGAATTAACAGATTAAAGAGTTGGTGAAAGTAGTTGCGATTCAACAAAGTTTTTGTCATATGCATGTAGAGCAATGCTAATCAAGAGTGTACTAGTTGCAATTCAGACATTTTGGGCTCAGATCTTTATTCTGCCAAAAAAGATTATACAGTTCATAGAAACAATATGCAGGAGATTTTTATGGTCGGGGAGTGCTGAACCTACCAAAAAGGCTTTGATCTTGGGATAAATTGTGTGCTCCAAAGGTAGCAGGAGGTTTAAATTTCATCAATGTGGAACTGTGGAACAAATCAGCTATATGCAAGCTCTTATGGAACATTTGTACATAGAAGGAAAAGTTGTCGGTTCAGTGGATACATGCTTACTACATAAAGGGGAAAACCATATGGAACGCAGAACCAAAAAGTGCATCATGGGTTATCCAAAAGATATTCAAGGAAAGAAGACACTTTGAGGGTGCTGGATATACAGAAGAGGAGGTGAACAAGATAGAGAAATTCTCTATGAAGCACGTGCACAAAGCAATGCAAGGGAAATTTCAAAATGTGTCATGGAGGAGACTAGTATGTAATAACCATGAACTTCCAAAGTGGATATTCATACTAAGGTTGGAAATACAAGATATGTTAGCTACAAAAGAAACGCTAGCAAGATAGGGGATCATAGAAGAAAAAACATGCTCACTTTGTCAAAGAGAAAATGAAACTATACAACACTTATTTTTTGATTGTAAAATGTCAGCAAATATATGGCAGAATCTTCTACACTGGCAAGGCATTAAGAGAATGTTGCGAAAAATAATATCTAGCCCAGGAATAATATTCACGATAAATAACAATAATACAAGAGAGTAACAACGACACCAAATCTTTTAACAGGGTAAAATACAATACCGGAGCGGAGCAATATAATACCACTAAAATATTAAAACTTGGTAGTGTCAAGAGACTACTATAAATTCAAAAGAAATAACACTCTTTATTTTAAATACCTCACTACAATATTACTCTCACTCAATATTTATCTCACGGACTACAATTTGTGGATTGCTCTCTCTAACTCTCTCTGGCTTCTCTCTCAATTTTGGTGTACTTGAAATGAAGAAACGAGGCTGCTATTATACAGTGAACTGCTGTCCAAATAAACCAATCAAAACGATTGCTTTCAAGTTGCATCGATTTGGTTTTGGCAAAATTAGATTTTCCTTTTGCAAAATCGAACTTGTCTTTGCAAATGCAAGTTTCAACCATCCGTTCAACTTGTTGTCTTCTTTTTCTTTTTCTTTTTTTATTTAAATGGGTCCCACAAATCTCTCCCTTAATTTTGATTTTTCTTCTTCATTCCAAGTCTTGATCTCAATCTCTAGAAATCTTAAAACTTGAGAGGCTTTGTGAAGATATCTGCAACTTGATCATGAGACTTCACATACTTGAGCTCGATTTCCTTATTGGCAATGCATTCTCTAATGAAGTGATACCTTGTATCTATATGCTTGCTTCGATCATGATACACCAGATTTTTAGCAAGTGCCTGTGCGGATTTGTTGTCAATGCACATCTCCGTAGCTTCAATTTGTGGCAAATTGAGCTCCTTCAATAATCTTCTCAGCCAAATAGCATGACAGGTACACGATGTTGCCGCTATATATTCAGTTTCACAAGTCAAGAGAGTAACAATTGATTGTTTCTTTGAACTCCAAGAAATAACAGAATCACCCAAGAAAATTACAAAACCAGTTGTACTTTTTCTATCATTAATATCTCCCGCACAATCACAATCACAAAATCCCATAAGGTTGAAGTCATTAGAAGAAGAATAAAATAACCCAAAGCCAATCGTATATTTTAGGTAGCGAAGAATTCTTCTTGCGACCTTCAAGTGAGTGGAGCTAGGAGCTTCCATGAAGAGGCTTACTACTCCAAATGCAAAGAGTATATCTGGCCTCGTACAAGTCAAGTACCTCAAACTTCCCACAAGACTTTGGAAAAATGTGGGATCCACTTTTTCTCCTTCATCAAACTTGGACAATTTTATCCCACTATCCATCGGTGTGTTCACAGGGTTACAATCGAACATGTTGAACTTCTTCAATATCTCTTTTGTATAGCATTCTTGAGAGATAAAAATTCCATCCTCCATCTACTTCACTTCTAGGCCCAGGTAGTATAAATGAGCCCTACGTTTGTCATCTCGAACTCACGGGACATATCTTTCTTAAAAGCTTCAAACAAACTTGGGTTATTACCCGTGAAAATAAGATCATCAATATTAAGACAAACAAGTAAGATATCTCCATTAGTATGAACTTTAAGGTAAAAAGCATATTCATGGAGACAACGAGTAAACCCATTGCCATGAAAATACTTGTCGATCCAACTATTCCATGCCCGTGGGGTTTGCTTCAACCCATATAAAGCTTTGTTCAACTTCAACACTTTATCTTCATGGTGTTTGATCATGAAGCCAATGGTTGTTCAACATAGACTTCTTCTTCAAGATATCCATTCAAGAAGGCTGACTAGCCATCTAGTTGATGGATCTTCCACTTCATTTGCACCGCCAAAGAGATCAGCAAATGAATCATTTCCATACGGGCAACAGGTGCATAGACTTCTTCATAGTCAATGCCTTGCCTTTGCTTGTAGCCTTTAGCCACAAGTCGTGCCTTATATCTCTCCACATCTCCATTAACATTCTTCTTTGTCTTGTATACCCATTTCACTCCAATTGCTCGATGGCCCTTGGGAAGAGTTGTTAACTCCCAGGTGTTGTTCTTCTCTATTGAATCAATCTCCTCCTTCATGGCTTGTCTCCACCTTTTGTCTGTAATAGCTTCATCAAAGTTTGTTGGTTCACCGTCAGCAAAGAGACAACATAAAAAATCAAAATTGGTAACTTCTTTTGTGTCATCGTAGAGCTCTTGAATACTTCTCTTCCTTTGCGGTTGGTCATTTGAACTTTGTTGAGAAGAAGGAGATGCAACATTGGTTGGAGAAGGAGGTCTAGTTGTATCCTGCATAGGTTCCAAGGCCTCTGGTTCTTCTTCATCGCCAAAGTATGGAAGAAAATCATATGACATTTCTTCCTGAGATTCCAGTTCCATGCCAATTCTTCATCAAATTCAGCATCGCGACTTACCACCACCTTGCCGCTGCTTGGGTTGTATAACTTGTAGCCTTTTGAACTCGTATCATAGCCAACAAACACATGCTTGGCACTTCGATCATCAAGCTACACTCTCCTTTGATGTGGCACATGAGCACAGGCTATGCTCCCAAAGATTCTCAAGTGCTTGACACTTGGTTTTCTTCCACTCCATGCTTCTTGAGGGGTTTGATCTCTAACATTTCTTGTTGGAGACCTGTTGTTCAAATAAACCGCACAAGAAACAGCTTCGGCCCAAAAGTCCTTAGGCATACTTTTAGCTTTCAGCATACATCTAGCCATATTAAGAATCGTTCGATTCTTCCTCTCTGCAACACCATTTTGTTGGGGTGAATAAGGTACCGTTAGAGGGAGACGAATTCCATATGATTGACAGAAGTCATTAAATTCGTTTGAAATGAATTCGCCTCCTCTATCGGACCTTAAAGCTTTAATTTCATAGCCACTTTCTTTCTCCACAAGTACTTTGAAATTTTTAAAAGCAGCAAAAGCTTCAGATTTTTTGTTCAAGAAATAAAACCAAGTCTTTCTGCAAAAGTCATCAATGGAAAGCAGAAAGTATTTACTTTTACCAAAAGAAGGTGGATTGGATGGTCCGCACACATCAGTGTGAACAAGCTGGAGCGGCTTGGTTGATCTTGACATGGCCTCCTTTGGAAAACTCCTCCTTCCATGTTTTCCAAGAAGACAAGCTTCACACAATTGATTGGGATGGTTGATTGATGGTATTCCAAGCACCATGTTCTTTTCTCCCATTGATTTAAGTGCTTCAAAATTCAAGTGCCCAAATCGCATGTGCCAACACCATGATTCATCTTGCACATTAGCCTTCAAACACTTTGCATCAATTGTTTAAGGTTCAGAAAAAATAATCTATTCTTTGCCATATGCACTTTAGCAATTAGAATTCCACTTGAATCTCTAAGCCAAAGATGCATATTTTTCATGTGGATGTCATATTCCTTTTCAAGAAGTAGGCCCAAACTCAAATATATTACTTTTTAATTTTGGCACATAATAAACATCTTGAATTAGCTTGTGATTACCATCTTTACAAGAGATCAAAATCGTACATATCCCTTCGATTTGAATCTTTGAGGTATCTCCAAAGGTACATTACCTCTCACCGTTTTATTGATCTCCACAAACTTCTCTTTGGATCAACACATATGATTTCTTGCTCCATTGTCCAAATACCATGAGCTACAATCATCCCTGTCTTCTTGATTGAGTGCCAGCAATAACGTTGACTCATCTTCTTCTTTCTTGTCGTCAACAAGGTTAGCTTTTTCTTCAACATTGCTACGACATTCCCAAGAGTAATGGACAAATTTATGACAATTATAACATTCAATTTTTGATTTGGTATACCTTTGTGTATTATTTTCTTGGTAGTAGCCACGTCCTCTTCCTCCTCTTTGTCCATGACCACGACCTCTGAATGTTTGGTGGATTTTAACTTCATTGTTGAAGTTGTTACCGTTACTTCTTCCTCTTCCATGACCGCCACGGCCTCGTCCTCGTCCGTTCCCTAGATAGCTTTTTTCACCTCCATAATCCTTAAAGGATGCATAAGTTTTAAGAAGCTGCTCTAGTGGCACTTCTTGTCTCCTCTTGATCTTTTCTTCATATGCCTGTAAAGAACCCTCCAATTGCTCCACCGCCATAGAGTCTAAATCTTTAGACTCCTCAATACACATACCACAAAATCAAATTTAGGTGTTAAAGTACGTAGGATCTTTTCTATCACACGGACATCTTCTATGTCCTCCCCGTATCTTTTTAGTTGATTTACAACAGCCTTCAGTTTTGAACAATAATCCGAAATGCTTTCGGATTCTATCATTTTTAAAACTTCAAAATCAGCCCTTAAACTTGAATTTTTACCTTCCTCACCTTGTCAACTCCTTGGAAAGAATTTTGTAAAATCTCCTAAGCTTCCTTTGAGGTGGTAGCATCTGCCACCTTCTCAAACATGGCATCATCCAAATATTGGTGGATGAGCGTGAGGGCTTGTTGATCCTTCTTCCTTATCTTTGCCAAGGCATCTTTTTTATTTTGAGGCAGAGCTTCCTCATTATCGGGTTTTTCATAGCCTTTTTCTACGATTTCTCACACATCCTGGGAGCCAAGAATGACTTTCATACGTAGACACCATCTCTCATAATTATCTTTTGTGAGACGGGGTACTGAAAAGACTGTGGACCATTATTCGTCATGGCTCTGATACCACATTGTTGGGAAAAATAATATCCCGCCCAGGAATAATATCCACGATAAATAACAATAACACAAGAGAGTAACAACGACACCATAATCTTTTAACAGGGTAAAATACAATACCGGAGCAGGGCAATATAATACCATTAAAATACTAGAACTTGGTAGTGTCAAGAGACTACTACAACTTCAAAAGAAATAACACTCTTTATTTTAAATACCTCACTACCATATTACTCCCACTCAATAATTATCTCCCAGACTACAATCTGTGGATTACTCTCTCTGACTTCTTTCTCAATTTTGGTGTACTTGAAATGAAGAAACGAAGTTGTTATTTATAGAGTGAATTGCTGGCATCGATTTGGTTTTGGCAAAATCAGATTTACCTTTTGCAAAATCGGACTTGTCTTTGCAATTTGCAAATGCAAGTTTCAGCCATCTGTTCAACTTGTTGTCTTCTTTTTCTTTTATTTTTTTATTTTTTTATTTAAATGGGTCCCACAGAGAACAAAAAAAGATTGGCAGGAAGAACTGAAGTGGATCAAAAGGATGGCAAAAGGAAAAAGTGGAGGAACATCAATATGCAGAATGGTACTAGCAGCAGCAATTTATCACATTTAGCAAGAAAGAAACAATATCATCTTCCAGAAGAAAAGGAGAACTGCAAATGCTATTCTCAAACTAATCATTCAAGAAATACATATTAGAGCCAAGATGTTTCCTAGGCTAGATTGATGCATGAGTGTTCTGAATTGATTCCCAGATAGAGTTTAGTTTGAAAAAGCAGTAGGAGAGGAACAGTAGTAAGGCTAGAAATCTCCCAGCTGGGGCTCATGCCCAGCAGGAGTTTTGATAGAAAGCTAGTCTTAGATTCTGATAGTGTGTAAATATTTATACTTGGTAAATAAAATCTTTTAATTACCAAAAAAAAGAGTTGGTGAAAGAGAATTGTGAAGTGGAGAGCAACTTAGCTAATACATCATGCTAAACACATTACGAATATTAATGTTCAACTATTTTTATGCCAATTTGGTTTTAAAACGTTTTGGATTTTGTTTTCTAAAAGCATCAACGTTATCTCTTGGTTAAGTAAAAAGAGTTTGTCTTCCAAAAATTATCAAGTCAAACTATTTTTTGCAAATCAAAACAATTTAAAGTGGGCTTTTCGTCAAACACAAATACTTTTGATAATTCCTTTTAAATGGAGTATTGATTCAAAAGCAAATAACTTACAAAAAGAAACTAGTCCTTCATAATTAATCTGTTGAAATTAAAATTAAAATAAAAAAGGTATAACACAAAGGTTGTGGTGACATGAATATGATTTCTCTATCCTCAATAGAGGTTTCGAGTTCGAGACTTGGGAATGAAAAAACTCTGTAACCGGAGCGCTTTTCGTGGAAAAAAAAAGAAGTTATTTGTGAAAGTGGTTAATTGGTGGCGGATAAAAGAAGAAGTAAAAACCAGTAGTACTTTTCTACTTCGTACTACTAAGTGACTTGAGTGTGTTATGACTTTTCTTGAGGAGAAAAAAGCTTGAAGTTTCTTTATCTAATCCGTGACATATTCTGATCAAGCTGATGGATCAGTGCTTTTGTAATTTACATATATTTGGCAAAAACAATTTGACGTTAGGTGCATCCGTGTGTGTTGACTTTGTTATGCAAATTGAAATAATGACCTTCTGTCTTATACTAATATGCTGTTAAAGTCGATCTTTTTAAAGGGTGGTTAAGATAAGAATAATACTTAACAAATTATGCTACAAAGTTGAGGCTGTTTTGGTTGACGAAAAATAAATATTATTGAACCACAACTGAGATAAACCCAATTTTCTTGGTGCAGGTTTAATTTCTTAATTAAGTCAAACGTACAATTTGATTATATCATCCATGCACTATTTGTTGCAACCACCTTTTTTTATTTAACAGATTGGAGTATATTTTAAGTTGCGAATCTGGTTGTTGATATTTACTTTAATTACAGCGTTAAAAATCTTTATCTTCATTTTTATATTTCATAGCGAGATTCTGAATAATGACAAATATCCCAAAGATTTGATCAGTATACCTTAAAACACAATACATACTAAGAAGATAAAAGACTGTCGTTTCCTTAGCCCAGTAAAAAGGCCATGAGGAGGGAAGACAAACTAAATAGAACGTTTGTTATTCGGATTGAAATTTATTATTTCAAAATCCAATAAGATCAAAGTAATAGGAGTACATAACAAAACTGAAGTAGTTGATGCATACCCCCTATTTATAGATAAAGAAAATTAAGAATCTAAAAGTATAAGAAAAAAAAAAAGAGGGGAAATTAGGAAGAACAGACTAATTTGCGTTTAGAAGTTATACATGGGGGTGCATTATTGAAGTTAATTGTTAATCTGCAAACTAATCCAAGGAATAGCAGATTTTCTTGAAGGTGGGCAAGTTATCCTGAAATAGAGGAATGAAGACATCAATACTTCCATCTCCAACGAAGGATGGTAGAAAAAACATCCCACCTTCTACTGGAAAATAAGAAGGCATGAAAATGTAAGGACAACCAGTTCCAAAATCTAAGTCATAGAATGGAAACCTTAACCAACTGTCCACTTCAAGATTAGGGCCAAGTATATGATCATTCATATCTGCTGTTGGAATGAGATCTTGTTCCTTCACTCTGGTATTGGCAAAGTCAATGAATGATCTGAAATAGTTGTTGTTTACCTTTGTAATAGCATCATGTATGAGTTTTGTTGCATGTGGTAGAGGCTCACGTAAAAGGTACTTTACTTTTGTAGTTGGAAATGCCCAAAGGACTAAGTTTCCAGAGTACTCATTAGGTACTCTAGGATTCAACCTCGCCCTACCATTGACTGCGATTCTGATTTGTGTGGTTTCAAAGGCACTTCGCCCACGAGCTTTGGTTATGGCCCTCCATAGATGTGCGACGAGACTTTCAAATGTGCTATAAGGCTTGTTATTTCCATTCAAGGAAGAAGCCTTGACTTTAAGCTTGGCAAGAAACTCAATAGTAAAATGAACTTTGTGTACAACTATATCTTCCGATATATGATGAGCCTGATTCAGCAAACGCTCCTTTTTCACTAACTTAGACGTGAATTCCACTCCCTTATGCTCGTTCTCGATCTGAGGAGGATTTTGAGGGGTAAAAATTGTACGATCATGCAAAGGAAGTGGATTGACTCTGAGGCCTCGACATGCTTGACCCCATGCAACCAAGAAGTTGCTAGTAGATTGGCCATCCACTATCATATGATTGGAAGTAAAGCCAACCACCAAAGAGCCACAGGTGAACCTAGTTAATTGGACTTGTACCAATTCTTTTACATCATTCAAGCTAGGGTGTAGGTGTAGCAAAGATGGTGAAGGTTTGTAGGGTATGACTTGATCAAGGGTGTTATTGGCCGATGCCTCGACGAATCTAACACCTTCATCGTTGAGAAGAATATTCACTGGATTTCCATGTTCGTCTTTCTCTAATCTCCCAGCTAATTCAGGATAAATAGCTAAGGCTTTTTGAAGACCTAGCTCAATAGCAGTATTTGGTGGGGTGGGAGGACGATATGCATATATTATAGCAATATGCGCATCATATGTAACCTTATCAAAGACACTAAGGGGAATATGACTTTTTGTTGGAGAGATGTCTTCATAAATAGGTTTAACAATTCTTGAACTCTCTATTCTCATCTTCATGTTTGTTTTTTTGGCTAAGTGAATAAAGAAATTTAGGAGTAGAGAGAATGGAATAATGCTTTTTTTAGCTTGAGATACCAGTGATTGGTGAAGGCAAAAGCTTGGGTATTTATACAAATTGTTTATCTCCCTTTGACTGTTTAAGACGTGTTTTTCTTGTAAAGGAAAATAAAAATATTCGGTATTGATTAGATGTTATTACATATATGATAAGAAGAAAAGAAGAGACAAGAATATTAGTTAAGGGCATGTTGAATTTTCAATGTTTTAACTCAACTAACTAGCTAGTGTCTAGGTGGTTAGTATAATTAGCCACTTCATATTTCTTTTCTTTTTCTCTAGCGAATTTTGATTTTCTGGAATTCCGAAAAGGTTGATACTGTGGGGTCCAGTCCTCAAATAATAAGTAAACAAAAAAGAAAAAGAAAAATAGTGATTGGTTGAAAGAGAGGCAAAAGGTTAGCTTGCAGAACAATTTGCAAAACCAATTTGGAATTGGTTTTGGGCGTTGCCCATGTTACAACTTGCAACAAACCAAACATATTGGTTCCTTGAGTGGCCATTTACTACTATAAATAGAAGCTGCATTTCTCATTGTAAGCACACCAAAAATCAGAGAGAGCGCAATAGAGCATAGATAGAGTAATCCATATATTGCAGTCTGTGAGATAAATAGTGAGTGGAAGTAATATTGTAGTGAGGTGTTTAAAATAAAGATTGTTATTTCTTTCGAAGTTGTAGTAGTCTCTTGACAATACTAAGTTGTAATATTATAGTGGTAATATTGCTCCGCTGGGGTATTGTATTTTATCTCGTTAAAATATTTGGTGTCATTGTTACTCTCTTGTGTTATTGTTATTTATCGTGGATATTATTCCTGGGTGGGATATTATTTTTTATCCCAACAACGCGGTACCGGAGCCATGGCGAATAATAGTCCGTTGTCTTTTCAGTATCCCCGTCTCACAAAAGATAATTATGAGAAATGGTGTATACGTATGAAAGCCATTCTAGGCTCCCAGGATGTGTGAAAAATCATAGATAGAGGGTACGCAAAACCCGATAATGAGGAAGCTCTGCCTCAAAATAAAAAAGATGTCTTGGCAAAGACAAGGAAGAAGGATCAACAAGCTCTCACGCTCATCCACCAATGTTTGGATGATGCCATGTTTGAGAAGGTGGCCGATGCTACCACCTCAAAGGAAGCTTGGGAGATTTTACAAAATTCTCTTCAAGGAGCTGACAAGGTGAGGAAGGTAAAACTTTAAACTCTAAGGGCTAATTTTGAAGTTTTAAAAATGAAAGAATCCGAATGCATTTCGGATTATTGTTCAAAAGTGAAGGCTGTTGTGAATCAATTAAGAAGATACGGGGAGGACATAAAAGATGTCCGTGTGGTAGAAAAGATCCTTCACACTTTAACACCTAAATTCGATTTTGTTGTGTGTGCTATTGAAGAGTCTAAAGATTTAGACTCAATGATGGTAGAGCAATTGGAGGGTTCTTTACAGGCCCATGAAGAAAAAATCAAGAGGAGACAAGAAGAGCCATTGGAGCAACTTCTTAAAACTCAGGCATCCTTCAAGGATTATGAAGGTGAAAAAAGCTATCGAGGGAATGGACGAGGACGAGGCCGTGGCGGTCATGGACGAGGAAGAAGTAACGGTAACAACTTCAACAATGAAGCTAAAATCCACCAAACACTCAGAGGTCGTGGTCATGGACAAAGAGGAGGAAGAGGACGTGGCTACTACCAAGAAAATAATGGACAAAGGTATGACAAATCAAAAATTAAGTGTTATAACTGTCATAAATTTGGCCATTACTCTTGGGAATGTCGTAGAAATGTTGAAGAGAATGCTAAACTTGTTGACGACAAGAAAGAAGAAGATGAGTCAACGTTATTTCTGGCACTCAAGGAAGAAGACAGGGATGATTGCAGCTCGTGGTATTTGGACAATGGAGCAAGCAATCATATGTGTGGATGCAAAGAAAAGTTTGTAGAGATCAATTCAAAGATTCAAATCGAAGGGATAGGTACGATTCCGATCTCCTGTAAAGATGGTAGTCACAAGCTAATTCAAGATGTTTATTATGTGCCAAAATTAAAAAGTAATATTTTGAGTTTGGGCCAACTTCTTGAAAAGGAATATGACATCCACATGAAAAATATGCATCTTTGGCTTAGAGATTCAATTGGAATTCTAATTGCTAAAGTGCATATGGCAAAGAATAGATTATTTTCTCTGAATCTTAAAACAATTGATGCAAAGTGTTTGAAGGCTAATGTGCAAGATGAATCATGGTGTTGGAACATGCGATTTGGGCACTTAAATTTTGAAGCGCTCAAATCAATGGGAGAAAAGAACATGGTACATGGGATACCATCAATCAATCATCCAAATAAATTGTGTGAAGCTTGTCTTCTTGGAAAACATGCAAGGAGGAGCTTTCCAAAGGAGACCATGTCAAGATCAACCAAGCTGCTCCAGCTTGTTCACACTGATGTGTGTGGACCAATCAATCCACCTTCTTTTGATAAAAGTAGATACTTTCTGCTTTTCATTGATGACTTTAGTAGAAAGACTTGGGTTTATTTCTTGAACCAAAAATCTGAAGCTTTTGCTGCTTTTAAAAATTTCAAAGTACTTGTGGAGAAAGAAAGTGGCTATGAAATTAAAGCTCTAAGGTCCGATAGAGGAGGCGAATTCACTTCAAACGAATTTAACGACTTTTGTCAGTCTCATGGAATTCGTCGCCCTCTAACGGTACCTTATTCACCCTAACAAAATGGAGTTGCAGAGAGAAAGAATCGAATGATTCTTAATATGGCTCGATGTATGTTGAAAGCTAAAAGTATGCCCAAGGAATTTTGGGCCGAAGCTGTTTCTTGTGCAGTTTATTTGAACAACAGGTCTCCAACAAGGAATGTTAGAGATCAAACCCCTCAAGAAGCATGGAGTGGAAGAAAGCCAAGTGTCAAGCACTTGAGAATCTTTGGGAGCATAGCCTATGCTCATGTGCCACATCAAGGGAGAGCGAAGCTTGACGATCGAAGTGTCAAGCATGTGTTTGTTGGCTATGATACGAGTTCAAAAGGATACAAGTTATACAACCCAAGCAGCGGTAAGGTGGTGGTAAGTCGCGATGTTGAATTTGATGAAAAATTGGCATGGGATTGGGAAGCTCAGGAAGAAACTTCATATGATTTTCTTCCATACTTTGGTGATGAAGAAGAACCAGAGACCGTGGAACCTGTGCAGGATACAACTCCACCTCCTTCTCCAACCAATGTTGCATCTCCCTCTTCTCAAGAAAGTTCAAATGAACAGCCGCAAAGGACAAGGAGTATTCAAGAGCTCTGTGAGGACACATAAGAAGTTACTAAAATTTTGATTTTTTATGTTGTCTCTTTGCTGACTGTGAACCAATGAACTTTGATGAAGCTGTTACAAACAAAAAGTGGAGTCAAGACATGGAAGAGGAGATTGAGTCAATAGAGAAGAATAACACTTGGGAGTTAACAACTCTTCCCAAGGGTCACCGAGAAATTGGAGTGAAATGGGTATACAAAATAAAGAAGAATACTGATGGAGATGTGGAGAAATACAAGGCACGACTTGTGGCTAAAGGCTACAAGCAAAGGCAAGGCATTGACTATGAAGAAGTCTATGCACCTGTTGCCCGCATGGAGACGATTCGTTTGCTGATCTCTTTGGCGGCGCAAATGAAATGGAAGATCCATCAACTAGATGTCAAGTCGGCCTTCTTGCATGGCTATCTTGAAGAAGAAGTCTATGTTGAACAACCATTGGGCTTCGTGGTCAAAAACCATGAAGATAAAGTGTTGCGGTTGAAGAAAGCTTTATATGGATTAAAGCAAGCCCCACGAGTATGGAATAGATGCATGGACAAATATTTTCAAGACAATGGGTTTAATCATTGTCTCATGAATATGCTCTTTACGTTAAAGTTCATACTAATGGAGATATCTTACTTGTTTGTCTTTATGTTGATGATCTTATTTTCACGGGCAATAACTCAAGTTTGTTTGAAGCTTTTAAGAAAGATATGTCCCGTGAGTTTGAGATGACAGACGTAGGGCTCATGTCATACTACCTGGGCCTAGAAGTGAAGCAGATGGAGGATGGAATTTTTATCTCTCAAGAAAGCTATATAAAAGAGATATTGAAGAAGTTCAACATGCTCGATTGCAACCTCGTGAACACACCGATGGAGAGTGGGACAAAATTGTCCAAGTTTGATAAAGGAGAAAAAGTGGATCCCACATTTTTCAAAAGTCTTGTGGGAAGTTTGAGGTACTTGACTTGTACCAGACCAGATATACTCTTTGCAGTTGGAGTAGTAAGCCGCTTCATGGAAGCTCCTACCTCCACTCATTTGAAAGTCACTAGAAGAATTCTTCGTTACCTAAAAGGTACGATTGACTTTGGGTTATTTTATTCTTCTTCTAATGATTTCAACCTTATGGGATTTTGTGATAGTGATTATGCGGGAGATATTGATGACAGAAAAAGTACAACTGATTTTGTATTTTTCTTGGGTGATTCTGTTATTTCTTGGAGTTCAAAGAAACAATCAATTGTTACTGTCTCGACTTGTGAAGCTGAATATATAGCAGCAACATCTTGTACCTGTCATGCTATTTGGCTGAGAAGATTATTGAAGGAGCTAATATGCCGCAAATATTGACAACAAATCTGAACAGGCACTCGCAAAGAATCTAGTGTATCATGATCGAAGCAAGCATATAGACACAAGGTATCACTTCATCAGAGAATGCTTGCCAAGAAGGAAATCGAGCTCAAATATGTGAAGTCTCATGATCAAGTTGCAGATATCTTCACAAAGCCTCTCAAGTTTGAAGATTTCCAGAGATTGAGATCTTGTCTTGGAATGAAAAGAAAAAATCAAAATTAAGGGAGAGATTTGTGGGGTCCAGTCCTCTAATAATAAGTAAACAAAAAAAGAAAAAGAAAAATAGTGATCGGTTGAAAGAGAGGCAAAAGGTTGGCTCTGCAGAACAATTTGCCAAAACCAATTTGGAATTGGTTTTGGGCGTTGCCCATGTTACAACTTGCAACAAACCAAACATTTTGATTGGTTCCTTGGGTGGCCATTTACTACTATAAATAGCAGCTGCATTTCTCATCGTAAGCACACCAAAAATCAGAGAGAGCGCAATAGAGCGTAGAGAGAGTAATTCACAGATTGTAGTGTATGAGATAAATAGTGAGTGGGAGTAATATTGTAGTGAGGTGTTTAAAATAAAGAGTGTTATTTCTTTCGAAGTTGTAGTAGTCTCTTGACACTGCTAAGTTGTAATATTATAGTGGTAATATTGCTCCGCTGGGGTATTGTATTTTATCCCGTTAAAATATTTGGTGTTGTTGTTACTCTCTTGTGTTATTGTTATTTATTGTGGATATTATTCCTGGGCAGGATATTATTTTTTTATCCCAACAGATACATCATTTTGTTCTTCTCTAAAAATAAACAGTTCTTAGTTTTTTTGGGCTAAAATTTATATTTTGTGAACAAGAAAAAGGCAGAAAACCAATTAGAAGATCCAAATAAATAATAAGTAGATGAGATCGTGAGGGGGACATGAAATTTTGTATGTTAGCTGATGTATGCCACGAGCCACACAAATAAACAAATATTTATCGAATGACTCATGACTTAATGAAACAAAGTAATTCATATAATCAAGCTGTTGAGTAGAATATGGAGGTGTCTTGATCTCTGATCACTGTACCAACTATTGCTCAACTAGTGTCTTGTTCTTAAATTTGCTTCACTGCCAACTTTTAAGTCAGAAGGTAGGAGCAAAACAATCTAATTAATTTTTATATTTGTTTCTTTGAAAGCTAGTGTAGCAAGACCAATACTTCAACTCGTTACGCGGAATTATGGAATCTTATATTTGACTTGTGAGAAATTTCAAGAAAAAGTTACACTTGTTTCCTTTACTAAAATTAAAAAATGAAATCAAAGTGTGGACTGTAAGACCACCACCGACTATATGAGTGTAATACTGTGATACAAATTTATTTTAAGATGGATATCTAAACCTTATTTTTTCAATATGTCAATAACACGTAGAATTTTTCTTTGACAGTGTTATTAACTTTATTTTATTTTTTCAATAAGTCCTTTTACATGCGGATAATTCTTTTTTATTAGCAAAAGCACATAAGAATATTATTTGATTAGTGAGGATCTACATAAAAAAATGTGGCGCACTTGCACCCCATCAGGGCCGGCTTTTGGGTAAAGCCTTTAAAGCCCAAGCTTTAGGCCCCAATTTTCGGGGGCCCATTTTTTCCTCTATAATTTTTTTTAATTAAGTATTTACTCTTATTACATATTTTGGTAAAAAGTAAAAAAAAAAAAAGAAAAAAAAAGATATTTTTGTTTCTTAAAAACGGGCTCCTAAAATTAGGAAGGAATCAAGTGATTTTCTTTTTTCTTTAGTCTTTTTCACATTAAATATTATGTAAACTTTTTTCACTTTATTTCTTGGTTTGCACAATATTCAATTTCCTTTTTTAATCTTTCTCAGTTCTCACCAAATCTTACTACTATTATATTTTTTTTCTTTGTGCCTCCATGAGATCATATTGTTTTGTGTTTTTCGTCAATCAAGCTAAAGCCTACAGAAGTATATTAAAAGCAACAAATATTTATTTTTTCACATCAAATTAATGAATCAGGTTCTTCTATTCCACCTTTTTTGTCACGACCCATTTTTCGAACAAGCCGGGACCGGCACCCGATCACTAAACATGTCTGAGCGAACCATCTGCGCTTATCTAATCTATTATAACTTCAAACTTAATATGCCACAAGGCACTACTGTAACCAATTACTTTTAATTAATTTAAATATCTAAAATAAACTGACTCCAAAACTTTATTCGTAGTAACCAATGAAATAATATTAAGTTATTATCAAAAACATCTGAATATTAACCCACCGACTTTGTCTATGAAGCCTCTACTGATAAACGGACGCACTGCTCAGGACATGAGATTTTCTGGCCAGTTCTCTAAGTAAACCAAGAAATAGCTAACTAAAGATGACTCTAAGAAATACTCCACGAACAAAAGCGGAGCTCACCAATAGCACTGGAAGAGAGGGAAGTTCTAACTCGTCGCCTGCTCGCCTGAAAAACCGGTTCCTACATTGTACCGCAGACCAACGTAGGTTCCCAAAAGAGAACGTCAGTACCATCCATTGTACTCAGTGAGTCTCAACGGCAGGGGACGAAACTTTAATAACATATACATCACGAGCAAAGATTCTAAATGCATGTAAAACAAAAAGCTTATAAGAACAATTCTAAAATAATTACGTAATTGCAGTTTATGAATATTCTAAAATAAATTATTTTCTTTTAAAAAAAATACTTCACTTTATACTTTGGGAGTTCCAACTATCCTGACTTATTTTTGTCTTAGTCACCGTGTGATCGGCACGAGTTTGTCACGACCCGGATTTTCCACCCTCGGGAGTCGTGATGGCGCCTACTAATAGGAGCTAGGCAAGCCAACTCAATTTACTTCTTTTAGCATTTATCGTCCATTTAATGAAAACAAAACATAATATGACAAAGCGGAAGTTTCAAATATAATTAACCGAAAGAAATGCGGAAGTTTAACAAAATCCCCTATCCACGACTGGTGCCACAATACTCACGAACGACTAGAGAATACTAAATACAAGGTTTGAATGAAACATAGAACTGTCTGCTTCGGTACAAATGATAACAAACGGAATAAAATAGAAAGGGACTCCGGGCCTGCGGACGTCAGCAGGGCTACCTCGAATGTCCCTGGACTGAAAGCTCGCTCCCAGAATGCTACTGCTACTCAAATGCTGCTCCAACACCTGGATCTGTGCAAAAAGATGCACAGAGTGTAGCATCAGCACAACCGACCCCATGTGCTGGTAAGTGCCTGGCCTAACCCCGGCGAAGTAGTGACGAGGCTAGACCAGACTACCAGATAAACCTGTGCAGTTACATATACAAGTACAACAAAATAATAGCGGAAAGTAAACAATTAAAACTGGGAGGGGAACATGCTTATGGGGTAGCAGATAAAACGGAGTAACAGGAATAACAAAAGAAACTACATCTGATATCTTCTAACACAGAATCAGGGAAAACAAACCACTTTCACTTGTTTCAATTTCCTCTCGTTGCAGGCGTGCAACTCGATCCCATTTCTCATAATATCACGTGGTAGGCGTACCACTCGATCCCATTTCATAATATCACGTGGTAGACGTACCACTCGATCCCATTTTACAATATCACGTGGTAGGCGTACCACTCGATCCCATTTCACAATATCACGTGGTAGGCGTACCACTCGCTCCCATTTCATAGTATCACGTGGTAGGCGTACCACTCGCTCCCATTTCTTTCAACACAATACACAAAATAATCCCGACAAGGGAGAAAAATGTTGTAATAAACTATCCCGGCAAGGGAACAAGATAATATAATAAACTATCCCGGCAAGGGAACAAGATAATACAATAAACTATCCCGGCAAGGGAACAAGATAATACAATAAACTATCCCGGCAAGGGAGATCCAGCTATGACCAAACTTACTCAATTTCTACTTAACACAATTAAATCAATACTCAGTCTCATCAATTACTGGCTCAATGTTAAAGATTTCCAACCAAGTTCTCATAAACAACAATTAAGAATTCGATAATGTAGCAATTCAGGACTCACGGTTATGCTCGACACCAGTGCATAGATACTCGTCACCATGCCTATACACCGTACTCGACAAATAACAATTAGCAAATAAGACTCTACTCCTATTCCCTCAAGCCAAAGTTAGACCAAACACTTACTTCTAATGCTCCAAACTCAACTCAAGCCTCTAGTATCGCTTTACCCTTCGAATTCACCACCAAACCGCTCGAATCTAGTCACCAATTACTTGAATGTATCAACAAATGCTAATCGAATCAATTTGAATGCATGAAAATGAATTTCCCAAAGTTTTACTCAAAAATTTCCAAAACGCCCCTGGGCCCACGTGGTCAAAACCCGAGGTTCTAACCAAAACCCGATTACGCATTCCCCCATGAACTCAAATATGTAAGTTATTTTGGAATCGGACCTCGAATTGAGGTCCAAAACCCCCAATTTTAGAAAACCTAGGTTCTACCCTAAATTCCCAATTTCCCCATTAAGATCTTTGTTTTGAAGTTGAAGTTATGTTTAAAGATGTTAAGGAGTAAAGAAAATGAGTTAGAATTCACTTATCAATCGTTTTGGAGAAGAAGAATCGTTTGGAAAATCGCCTCTTGTGTTTTGGGTTTTGAAAAAGTGAAAAATAACTGAAAATCCCGACCTTATATACCCCTCTGAAAGGCACAGCGCGGACCGCGCAAAAGTGCACCGCGGCCGCGCTGAGAAGCTGGAAATCTACCCTCTCTGAACCCACCCAGCGCGGACCGCACTGTTTTGGTGCGCGGCCGTGCTGGGGAATTGGACAAAAAACCCCTCTCTGAACCTAGCCACGCGGACCGCGCAAGAATGCACCGCAGCCGCGCGGCTTCCAGCGCGGACCGCACGGAATCGACCGCGGGCGCGCTGGGGGCCTGCAACTCCCTGAACCTGCAACCATCTGATATTTCTAAGTCTTAGACCTCCCGGTGCCTACTCAAAACTCACCCGAGCCCTCGGGGCTCCAAACCGAACATGCACATAACTCCAAAAACACCCTACGGACTCTTCCGTGCGATCAAATCGCCCAAACAACATCATTAACATCAAATTAGGCCTCAAAACCCATGATTTCCTTCCAAATTTTCATAAACATCAAGTTTAGAGCTTTAAGTTCAAAACACGTCAAACGACGTCCGAATTCCACCAAACTTCACAGAAAGCGCTTAAACCACATATAAGACCTGTACCGGGTGCCGGAACCAAAATATGGGCCCGATACCAACACGTTCTAATCAATTTCCTTTTCAAATTTTCATATTAATTTCTGAAAAACAATTTCACAGAAAAATGTATTTCTTGGGCTCTCGACCTCGGAATTCGACTCCGGGCATATGCCCGAGTCTCATATTTTTCTACGGACCCTCCGGGACCGTCCAATCACGGGCCCGGGTCCGTTTATCCAAAATGTTGACCAAAGTCAACTTTATTCATATTAATATCAAAATTCATCAATTTTTACACAGAATTCATATTAAAGCTTTCCGGCTACGCGCCCGGACTGCGCATGCAAATTGAGGCAAGTAAAAATAAGGTTTTCAAGGCCTCGAAAGCACGGAATGAAAGAGAAAACTGGTGATGACCTTTTGGGTCATCACATTCTCCACCTCTAAAATAACCGTTCGTCCTCGAACGGACAAAAGAAAGGAGTACCTGAGTCGGGAAAATAGATGAGGATAACGGCTCCGCATATCAGACTCGGACTCCCAGGTCGATGCCTCAGGAAGCTGAACTCTCCACTGGACACGCACTGAAGGAAAACACTTCGACCTCAACTGTCGAACCTGCCGGTCTAGAATAGCTACCGGCTCCTCCTCATAAGACAGATCCTTGTTCAACTGGACAGTGCTGAAATCTAACACGTGAGCTGGATCGCCGTGATACCTCCGAAGCATGGACACATGAAACACTGGATGCACGGCTGACAAGCTAGGCGGCAAGGCAAGCCTATAAGCCACCTCTCCCACAGGATCGAGAATCTCAAATGGACCAATGAACCTGGGGCTAAGCTTGCCCTTCTTCCCAAATCTCATCACGCCCTTC
The DNA here is from genome assembly GCF_001879085.1 of Nicotiana attenuata. Lineage (NCBI taxonomy): Eukaryota > Viridiplantae > Streptophyta > Magnoliopsida > Solanales > Solanaceae > Nicotiana > Nicotiana attenuata. Next base: position 89,299 of record NW_017671309.1, on the reverse strand, counting down.
ATAGGCGACACTCGGAGCAAGACTCGCTCACCAACCATGAAAGCTACATCCCGAACCTTACGATCCGCATAACTCTTTTGTTGCAACTGAGCCGAACGAAGCCTGTCCTGAATGATCTTGACCTTATCCAAGGCCTCCTGAACTAGATCGGTACCCAATAACCGAGCCTCTCCCGGCTCAAACCATCCCACTGGAGACCGACATCGCCTACCATACAACGCCTCATATGGAGCTATCTGAATGCTGGACTGGTAGGTGTTGTTGTATGCGAACTCTGCTAAGGGCAAAAACTGGTCCCACGAGCCTCCAAAATCAATGACACAAGCTCGGAGCATATCCTCCAATATCTGAATAGTCCTCTCAGACCGGCCGTCCGTTTGAGGATGGAACGCTGTGCTCAACTCAACCCGTGTGCCCAACTCTCGCTGAATTGCACCCCAGAAACGCGAGGTAAACTGCGTACCCCGATCCGAAATGATAGATGTCGGCACACCATGAAGGCGAACAATCTCCCGAATATAGATCTCAGCTAACCTCTCGGATGAATAAGAGACTGCTACAGGAATGAAATGCGCTGATTTGGTCAGCCTATCAACAATAACCCATACCGAGTCGAACTTCTTCCGAGTCAACGGAAGTCCACTAACGAAATCCATGGTAATCCTCCCCCACTTCCACTCGGGAAGCTCAAACCACTGAAACAAACCACCAGGCCTCTGATGCTCATACTTAACCTGCTGACAGTTCAAACATCGAGCCACATATGCAACAATATCTTTCTTCATCCTACGCCACCAATGATGCTACCGCAAGTCCTGCTACATCTTCGCGGCGCCCGGGTGAATGGAATACCGAGAACTATGGGCCTCCGCTAAGATCAACTCTCGAATCCCATCGACATTAGGCACACAAACTCGCCCCTGCAATCTCAAAACACCATCATCATCTAAGGTCACCTTCGTGGCACCTCCACGCTGCACCGTGTCCCTCAGGACACACAAATGGGGATCATCAAACTGCCGATCACGGATATGCTCCAATAATGAAGAACGAGCAACCGTGCAAGCTAGCACTCTGCTGGGCTCAGAAATATCCAACCTCACAAATCGATTGGCCAAGGCCTGAATATCCAAAGCAAGTGGTCTCTGGCTGACCGGAATATAAGCAAGACTACCCATGCTGGCGGACTTCCTACTCAATGCATCGGCCACCACATTGACTCTCCCCGGGTGGTACAAAATAGTAACATCATAATCTTTCAATAACTCCAACCACCTCCTCTGCCTCAAGTTTAACTACTTCTGCTTGAACAAGTACTGATGACTCTTGTGATCAGTGTACACCTCACAAGTCACGCCATATAGATAATGCCTCCAAATCTTCAAAGCATGAACGATGGCTGCCAATTCTATATCATGAACCGGATAATTCTTCTCATGGATCTTCAACTGCCTCGAAGCATAGGCTATGACTCTGCCATCCTGCATCAATACTGCACCAAGCCCAATACGGGAAGCATCACAATAGGCTATATAAGGCCCTGAACCTGTGGGCAAAACCAATACCGGTGCCGTAGTCAGAGCTGCCTTAAGCCTCTGAAAGCTCGCCTCACACTCATCTGACCATCAGAACTGGGCACCCTTCTGGGTCAACCTGAATACCCTCTGCTGATACGACGTGACCCAGAAATGCAACCGAACTCAACCAGAACTCACACTTCGAAAACTTAGCGTATAGCTGACTATCCTGCAGAGTCTGAAGAACCACTCTGAGATGCTGCTTGTGCTCCTCCTGACTGCGGGAGTATACCAGAATATCATCAATAAAGACTATCACGAACATGTCCAAATATGGCCTGAACACTCGGTTCATCAACTCCATAAATGCTGTTGGGGCATTGGTCAACCCAAACGACATGACCAGGAACTCATAATGCCCGTACCGAGTGCGGAATGCTGTCTTAGGGACATCGGATGCCCTAATTCCTCAGCTGGTGGTAGCCAGATCTCAAGTCTATCTTTGAAAATACCCTTGCATCCTGAAGCTGGTCAAACAAATCATCCATCCTCGGCAGTGGATACTTGTTCTTAATCGTCACTTTGTTCAATTGCCGGTAATCAATACACATCCTCATCAAACCATCCTTTTTCTTCACAAATAACACTGGCGCACCCCAAGGCGAAACGCTGGATCTGATGAAACCCTTCTCAAGCAAATCCTGCAACTGATCCTTTAACTCTTTCAACTCTGGCGGGGCCATGCGATACGGCGGGATAGAAATGGGCTGCGTGCCCGGAGCCAGATCAATACAAAAATCAATATCCCTGTCGGGCGGCATACCCGGCAGGTCTGAAGGGAAAACCTCGGGGAACTCCCGAACAATAGGAACAGAACAATAGAAGGGACCCCTGCACTGGAATCGCGAACATACGCCAGATAAGCTAAACACCCCTTCTCGACCATGCGTCGAGCCTTCACATATGAGATAACACTGCGAGTGGCATGACCTGGGGTCCCTCGCCACTCCAAACGGGGCAAATCTGGTAAAGCCAAGGTCACGGTCTTGGCGTGACAATCCAAGATAGCATGATACAGGGACAACCAATCCATCCCTAATATAACATCGAAATCCACCATGTCTAAGAGCAATAAATCAACACGGGTCTCAAGACCCTCAAACACTACCACACAGGAACGATGAACACGGTCGACCACTATAGAATCACCCACCGGTGTAGATGCATATACAGGAACACCCAAGGCATCACTAGGCATAACCAAGTACGGTACAAAAATAGGACGACACGTACGAATACGTAGACCCAAGGTCAAATAGCACTGAAGCATCTCTAATACGAATCAGAATGGTACCTGTAATGTCTGCATCTGAAGACTCAGCCTCTGGCCTGGCTGCTCGCCGGCCTCTACCTCTGGCGACCTGAACTCCACCTCTATGACCTCTACCTCCACCTCTAACTGGCTGGGCAGGCTGAGGAACCTCTAGTGCCCGAATCCTAGTACGAGAACTCTGATACTGAGAGCTGCTCAAAGCTCGAGGGCAAAATCTGACAATGTGCCTCGGATCACCACAAGCATGGCAAAACCTTGTCTGCTGCGGCTGGGCACCCCTCAACCTCGGGCAAACCCTCTTGTTGTGACCATACTCACCACACTCATAACATCTACACGAACGCTGCAGCTGAGGAAACTGAGGCTGACCCTGTCGACCTGAATGACCACCTGAAGTACCATGAGCGACCTGGAGAGCTGATTGAAAGGGCCTAAGAGGATGGCCTCTACCATAAGAACCTCTACCTCCAGACGAGGTACCACTAAATCTGCCTGCACGACGTGGCCTCTTATCCGACCCATGACCACCTCCTTGTGGCAAAACCCTCTCAACTCTACGGCCCACATCGGCCGCCTCCTGAAAAGTGATCTCACTCCCGGCCTGAGCCACTGTACCCGACTGACCTGCCACCGCTGGCTGAACTCCTGGAAGCAAACCCGCTCGAATGACGCTCTCCACAAAGCCTACCAATCTAACCAAAGCGTCCCGAAGAACTGGGATGGCTATGAACTCCTCTGGTACCTGAGCTGGGCCCACCGGAGCTGATGGAGCTGGGATCTCCTCGTCATAACCAATCTGAGGCTCCACCTCTGGGGCTGCTGCTCGGGGCTCGGGCTGCTGTGCGGTAGAAGAGGAAGCACGTGTTCTCGCCATCTGCGAAAGAACAGAGTAGGAATTCAATCGGTACTTGAGAAATAGAACCGCACGACAAGAAAGAACAAATGTGAAACTTTCCTACCGACCCCATGTGCTGGTAAGTGCCTGGCCTAACCCCGGCGAAGTAGTGGCGAGGCTAGACCAGACTACCAGATAAACCTGTGCAGTTACATATACAAGTACAACAAAATAATAGCGGAAAGTAAACAATTAAAACTGGGAGGGGAATATGCTTATGGGGTAGCATATAAAAAGGAGTAACAGGAATAACAAAAGAAACTACATTTGATTTCTTCTAACACAGAATCAGGGAAAACAAACCACTTTCACTTGTTTCAATTTCCTCTCGTTGCAGGCGTGCAACTCGATCCCATTTCTCATAATATCACGTGGTAGGCGTACCACTCCATCCCATTTTGTAATATCACGTGGTAGGCGTACCACTCGATCCCATTTCACAATATCACGTGGTAGGCGTACCACTCGATCCCATTTCACAATATCACATGGTAAGCGTACCACTCGCTCCCATTTCATAATATCACGTGGTAGGCGTACCACTCGCTCCCTTTTCATAGTATCACGTGGTAGGCGTACCACTCGCACCCATTTTATAGTATCACGTGGTAGGCGTACCACTCACTCCCATTTCATAGTATCACGTGGTAGGCGTACCACTCGCTCCCATTTCATAGTATCACGTGGTACGCGTACCACTCGCTCATATTTCATAGTATCACGTGGTAGGCGTACCACTCGCTCCCATTTCGTAGTATCACGTGGTAGGCGTACCACTCGCTCCCATTTCATAGTATCACGTGGTAGGCGTACCACTCGCCACCATTTCATAGTATCACGTGGTAGGCGTACCACTCGCTCCCATTTCTTTCAACACAATACACAAAATAATCCCGGCAAGGGAGAAAGATGTTATAATAAACTATCCCGGCAAGGGAAAAAGATAATATAATAAACTATCCCGGCAAGGGAGATCCAGCTATAACCAAACTTACTCAATTTCTACTTAACACAATTAAATGAATACTCAGTCTCATCAATTACTGGCTCAGTGTTAAAGATTTCCAACCAAGTCCTCATAAACAACAATTAAGAATTCGATAATATAGCAATTCAGGACTCACGGTCATGCTCGATACCAGTGTATAGATACTCGTCACCATGCCTATACACCGTACTCGACAAATAGCAATTAGCAAATAAGACTCTACTCCTATTCCCTCAAGCCAAAGTTAGACCAAACACTTACCTCAACTTCCACGGCTAAATCAATCCACAACGACCGCTTTCCCTCTCGAATTCGGCTCCAACTCAATCAAATCTATGAAATAACG
>NW_017671309.1:27487-83736 GCF_001879085.1 Nicotiana attenuata | reverse complement strand
CACTTATCAATCGTTTTGGAGAAGAGAATCGTTTGGAAAATCGCCTCTTGTGTTTAGGGTTTTGAAAAAGTGAAAAATAACTGAAAATCCCGACCTTATATACCCCTCTGAAAGGCACAGCGCGGACCGCGCAAAAGTGCACCGCGGCTGCGCTGAGAAGCTGGAAATCTACCCTCTCTGAACCCACCCAGCGCGGACCGCACTGTTTTGGTGCGCGGCCGTGCTGGGGAATTGGACAAAAACCCCCTCTCTGAACCTAGCCACGCGGACCGCGCAAAAATGCACCGCAGCCGCGCGGCTTCCAGCGCAGACCGCGCGGAATCGACCGTGGGCGCGCTGGGGGCCTGCAACTCCCTGAACCTGCAACCATCTGATATTTCTAAGTCTAAGACCTCCCGGGGACTACTCAAAACTCACCCGAGCCCTCGAGGCTCCAAACCGAACATACACATAACTCCAAAAATACCCTACGGACTCATCCGTGCGATCAAATCGCCCAAACAACATCATTAACATCAAATTAGGCCTCAAGACCCATGATTTCCTTCCAAATTTTCATAAAACATCAAGTTTAGAGCTTTAAGTTCAAAACACGTCAAACGACGTCCGAATTCCACCAAACTTCACAGAAAGCGCTTAAACCACATATAAGACCTGTACCGGGCGCCGGAACCAAAATACGGGCCCGATATCAACATGTTCTAATCAATTTCCTTTTCAAATTTTCATATTAATTTCTTAAAAACAATTTCACAGAAAAATTCATTTCTCGGGCTCTCGACCTCGGAATTCGACTTCGGGCATATGCCCGAGTCTCATATTTTTCTACGGACCCTCCGGGACCGTCCAATCACGGGTCCGGGTCCGTTTATCCAAAATGTTGACCAAAGTCAACTTTATTCATATTGATATCAAAATTCATCAATTTTTACACAGAATTCATATTTAAGCTTTCTGGCTACGCGCCCGGACTGTGCACGCAAATCGAGACAAGTAAAAATGAGGTTTTCAAGGCCTCGGAAGCACGGAATGAAAGAGAAAACAGGTGATGACCCTTTGGATCTTCACAGGGTTCGATCCCAACCTGATCGAATAGGCCCAATCCATGAGGTGCCACTCGCTTCGTTGTTCTCAGCGCTCATGTATCATACCTTAGCCTGGCTAAGTGAATTCTCAGCAACGAGACCTTCGGCTTGTGTGCTCCCTAATCTGGCACAAGTAGTTTCAGGAAGTCAACACCTTGGTCAGGACCCTTGGCCTGGACGATGACCCCTTCGCAGATTAGAGGATACTCCAAAAAATCTTTTCTTTTTTAAACTTCTTTTTGTGATATTCAAGTCTAAATCATTTTTGGAATATCCTATACATACTCATATTGGTATCCTTAAATGTAAACATGGCATAAGAATGAAATAAACATTCAAAAGTATTTCTAAAGACTCTTGCATAATGAACATAAAGTTGAACGACCATCCATAAAATTTACTCATATAATTAGTGTAGGAGCAAGACAAGGACCTGATTTCCCTTTACTTCCCAAACTCTAGAATAACTAAATAAATAAGCAACAAAAAACTCGTTATAGCATGTTTAATCAAATTTCTGAGAAACTAAAAGTCATTTTTATTTTATTTGTACAAGTGCTTATTTTAAAAATTTATGTTATTTGTCATGTTTCTGGGAAAAAACAAATGCTTTTGAATAGTAATGAAAAATGCATTACTGATTCTCTTACGGTAAAAATATTCCTTACAAAAAAAAAAAAAATTAATCCATTTACCAAACTATTTCCGTAGTATGGATAAAGTTAAACCTTATGCCTTATTGACACCATATCAATGACCAATGTCTCAAAATATTTTAATTAAGTGAAGACAAAACTTAATTAAAATAAATTTATGTAGTTGAATGTGATTAGACACTTTCAAAAAAAATTTTGAAAAAAAAACTAAGCACAAACTAATTTCTTTAATATTAATAGAAGTTCTTAAGTTATGCACATATATCAGAATAAATCATCTAAATTTTAGCTAGAAAATAGTTCGAAGCTAATGGGTACTCACTCGCTCCAATTAAGTACATATTAACTCTTTTAAACAATTCATCAAACACCTTGTATGTGTGCTTTCTGAGTTAAACTACTTTAGTAAAGGGTTATATCAACTCACTTCAAAACTCCTCGAGCCAATACGTAGGTCCCGGTCAAATTTATACCCGTCAAACAATTGATTCTAGAACAACCAGTGCATTTTAATTAATTTCAATGTTTCACACCTAAACATGAAATTTAGTGTTGATACCGAGAAAGAAGGGAATTATCTTTTCAATTCTTACCTACTACTACTTTAGGATAATTGACAATAGGGAATTTTATATACCTGAGTTCAAGAATTAGTGATTTGTAAAGAACCCTAGAATTTTCGTTGCCTACGTGAGTACCTCGCTAGGACGTGCTTTTTTTTTTTTTTTTTTTTTTGTGTGTGTGTGTAGAGAAGTCCTTTTCTGTGGTTTGTTTGGAATTCCTTGATAATTTTTCGTAACCCCTCTTTCACATGCCGAAGACTTAAGGTTTTAAGCCTTCTTCTTTTCCCTACAATAGGCAGACCACTCAATGGGCTTTAAGCCCAATTCTTAAGTCTTTTTCTTTTTCATTTTTTTTGTTTAACAAGTATTTAATGGTACCCACTTTTAATGATTAATAATATTAAAATTATTCATATTCCCCTAATTGTATATCCAATTCTTTATGAATAGAGAAGTATCTCAAAAATCAATCACAAGGGTTTAAATCCGTAATAGAAGTATAATTTAAGATTAAAAAAAAAATTTAAATTCTATATTTAGCGAGTTTTGAAACTTCTATACATTTGAGGTGTGTTACAATCTTGCCTCCTTAAAAATATCCGTCCTCGAGTTGCTAGGGCCTTATTCTTAAGCTAGTAATCATTCCTTAAGTCCTTGAACTTCTTAATTCTTCTTAGCACTACTAACTTTCCCAAGGGACTCAAATTTTGGCTAACTCCCTAAATTTTCAAAAATTTCAGCAGAGTCTCCCCTATAAATTGGACTATCCAAAAAAAAAAAAGATCCATGTCGTCAATACCACAACTACACCAACAGTAACCAAATATACCATAACATGCCATTCATAGGCACCATACACAGCACATAAACTAATTACTCACACTCCGGCAAGGAGGTACCACAATAACCAACAAAAATCTAAAGCACAATCTTCGCAAAAAGTAAATAGCTTTAATGGATTAAATATACTCTAGCATGACACTAAATTATGAAATAACTCTCTGACAGAAACTAAATTTCTTCAACAACTAAGTATAATCTAGCAAGGACATAAACACATGCTAACTTGTATTTAATAAATGAAATATAAATGTCATGCCAAGCCTAGGTTCACAAACCTTTTTCGTCAAATAAGTATGGATACTTTGTCACGACCCAAGTTCGCCCTCCGTGAACATGTCGTGACGACATCTAGTCCCTACGACTAGGTAAGCCTAACAATTACGGAAAAAAAAAACAAGTACGGAAAAACTAATATAAAATCGAAGATAACAAATATAAAAGTGTTTATGATGCCGCTTGGCATATACAGTACAAGATCTCAAAAGAGAACAACTCCCAAAATCCGGAATCCCATGAATCACAAGCTATGAATATGACAAAATGCTCTAACTCTGGGATGTCTAAATCAAAAGAAAAGATAGAAAGGCTATCACTATAAGAGAGAATGGAAAGGGACTCATCGGTCTGCGGACGCGGCAGATATACCTCGAAGTCTCTGGAGAGTCGCCTCGCCTCAAGGTAGTAGGGCTGAGTCGAAGTACCTGGATCTGCACACGAAAAACATGTGCAGGAAAGGGCATGAGTACACCACAACGGTACCCAGTAAGTGCCAAGCCTAACCTTGGTCGAGTAGTAACGAGGAAGGTCAGGGCCCTACCGGTCATATACAATAAAATATAAGGAAAAGAAACAGTATTTAAGTAACACAGGGTAATAAGAGTAGCAACAACTACAACAGAGACAAAATAATCACAGAAGGAATACAGTTCAACACAGAAATAACAACCGGGGATCTCCCAGGATACCGTCCTGTAGTCCCAAATTTAAATACCCAGTGGGTCTCTCGGGTGTCGTCCCGTAGTCCAACTCATAATGCGCAGGGGATCTCCCGGAATACCACATCTCTAGTCCCAAATGTAAATACTCAGTAGTGGGAGAATCTACCGGGTGCAGTCCCGTAGTTCCAATGTAAAAGTGCAGGGGGATCTCCCGGAATACCACATCCATAGTTCCAAATAAAACAAGCAAGCGGGGGGAGGGGGGGGAGGGGGGGATCTCCCGGGATATCGCCGTAGTCCCAAAATAAACACACAGTAGCAACACGAAGAATATTCAATTCAATCAAATTTATACCAAGGTAAAACAGGTATTTCTAGCCTAGCATGCTGCACAGAATTCAAATAAGGCAAGTTTGAGCAAGTAAAGCAATTGAATCAGTTAGACATGCTTTCCTAAGCTAATAGTAAGCTTAAATTTCCAGTAGTGTATTCAGAGAAGAAAGTACACAGTAATAGTTACTTAATGAAAATCGGATTTTCAACAATTAGCACATGTACGCACTCATCACCTCACGTACAAGGCATTTCATGTATCAACAATACCAAATCCTAAGGGGAGTTCCCCCACACAAGGTTAGGCAAGCCACTTACCTTGAACCAGCTCAATTAACTCAATACCACGTTCTTGCCACGAGTATCCAACTCTAAATGGCCCAAATATATTCAAAGTAATTGTATAATGTAAATATAACTTCAAGTAACTAATTCAACTAATTAATTCGAAGTTAATACGCGAAATTAGGGAAATCGCCCAAAAAGCCTCCCGGGCCCACGTCTCGGAATCGGGTAAAATTAACGAATTCGGAATCCTCACACTCTCACGAGTTCATATACAAAAATTACTCCAATCTAACATCACAATCTTGATCAAAAACCTAAAATTAGCCCTAAGAACCTTTCCAATTTTTCTCCAAATTTTCACCACAAATTCGAATTTAAAGGATGAATTTAAGCATGGATTCGTGAAAATTAATCAAAATCGAGTAATAATTACTTACCCAAAACACCCAGGTGAAAATCTATTCCAAAATCGCCAATCCCGAGCTCCCAAATGAATTTCTAAAGTTTTGAAACTTAACCCTCGATTCTGCCCCTTTTCTGACAAGTGAAACCGCATTTGCGACTCTGGAACCGCACCTGCAGTCCCGCTTCTACATAGACCAAGTCGCACCTGCGACTTTTCATTAAACAAGGATTTTCGCACCTGCAATCTCCCTTCCGCAGATGCGGCGCCGCTTCTGCGATGAAGCGCCCGCTTCTGCGATCCCTGCTAGCCCTCTTCTTTTCCGCTTCTGCGATGCCAACGCCGCTTCTGCGGTTCCGCACCTGCGTTCCCCAACCACAAGTGCCGTTATGATAGAAGATCAGCAGCTGAAGCTGCACATCCCGAGGCCCCCGGGACCTCAACCAAAAATACGAACAAGTCCTATACCACTATTAAAACTTGCACCAACCACAAAACACTCAAAACAACATCGAATCATCACAACACCCTCGGATTCAACCCTAAGGGTTCCAAAACTTCAAATTTACGCTTTTGATCAAAAAGTCAATCAAACCTCATCCGAATTACCTAAACTTTTGCACACACATCCCAAATGACACAACGAACCTACCCCAACTTCCGGTATTCCATTTCGACCCTGATATCAAAATCTTACTATGAAACCGGAAACTTCAAAAATTCGACTTTCGGCATTTCAAGCCTAATTGAGCTACGGACCTCCAAAACACAATCCGAACACGCCCCTAAGATCGAAATCACCCAACGAAGCTAACGGAGCCAACATAATTCCATTCCGAGGCTGTCTTCACACTGCTCCGACCACGGTCCAAAACTCTAAGGCTAAAACTCTCATTTAGGGACTAAGTGTCCCAAAACACTCCGAAACACAAAACGAATCCTCCCGGCAACTCACAATAGCAGAAACAAACACAGGCAATGCAGTTAATAGGGGAACGGGGCATGAATTCTTAAAATGACCGGCCGAGTCGTTACATCCTCCCCCTCTTAAAACATTCGTTCGTCCTCGAACGAGTATAGAGACATACCTGAAGTAGTGAAAAGATGAGGGTAACGGCTGCGCATATCCTACTCGGTCTCCCAAGTCGCCTCCTCGACCGACTGACCCCGCCACTAAACCTTCACTAATGCAATGTTCTTCGACCTCTGCTTTCGAACCTGCATGTCCAATATCAATACTGGCTCCTCAACATAAGATAGATCCTTGTCCAACTGGACTGAACTGAAATCCAACACGTGCGACGGATCATCGTGATACCTCCGAAGCATCGCAACATAAAATATCGGATGAAACCCTGCCAACACGCCGCAATATCTCAAAAGGCCCAATAAACCTCAGACTCAATTTCCCTTTCTACCCAAATCTCATGACGCCCTTCATAGGCGAAAGCCGTAGCAAGACCCGCACTCCAACCATATAGGAAACATCATGAACCTTTTGGTCCGTATAACTCTTCTGTCTGGACTGGGCTGTACGGAGTCTATCCTGAATCACCTTAACCTTCTCTAAAGCATCCTGTATCAAGTCTGTGCCAAATAATTTAGCCTCGCCCGGCTCGAACCAACCTACCGGGGATCTACACCACCTACCATACAAGGCCTCATACGGTGCCATATGAATGCTGGACTGATAGCTGTTGTTGTAAGCAAACTCAGCCAATGGCAAGAACTGATCCCAAGAACCTCCAAACTCCATCACACACGCACAGAGCATATCCTCAAGAATCTGAATAGTGCGCTAGGACTGTCTGTCCGTCTGGGGGTGAAATGCTGTGCTCAACTCTACCCGAGTGCCCAACTCATGTTGTACAACCCTCCTAAACCGTGATGTGAACTGATTACCTCTATCTGAAATAATGGAAACTGGAATACCGTGCAGATGGACAATCTCCCAGATATAAATCTCCGCTAACCGCCCCGAAGAATAGGTGGTACACATAGGAATGAAATGCACGGACTTGGTCAGCCGATCCACAATCACCCAAATGGCATCGAACATCCTCATGGTTCGTGGAAGCCCAACTACGAAGTCCATGGTGATCCGCTCCCACTTCCACTCCGAAATCTCTATCTGCTGAAGCAATCCACTCGGCCTCTGGTGCTCATACTTTACCTGCTGATAATTGAGGCACCGAGCTACAAACCCAACTATATCATTCTTCATCTGCCACCACCAATAGTGTTGTCTCAAATCCTGATACATCTTCGCGACACCCGAATGGACGGATTACCGCGAGCTATGGGCCTCCTCTAGAATCAAATCCCGAAGCCCATCAACATTGGGTACACAAACCCGACCTTGCATCCTCAATACCCCGTCATCACCGATGGTCACATCTCTGGCATTACCTCGCAGCACCTTGTCCTTGAGGACAAGCAAATGAGGGTCATCAAACTGACGCTCTCGGATACGATCAAACAAGGAAGACCAAGAAACCACACAAGCAAGGACCTGACTAGGCTCCGAAAGATCCAATCTCACAAACTGGCTGGCTAAGGCCTGAATATTCGTCGCCATGGGCCTCTCCGCTGCTGGTAAATAAGCCAAACTCCCCAAATTCTTCGCCCAGGGACTCAAGGCATCGGTCACTACATTGGCCTTGCCCGGGTGATACAAAATAGTGATATCATAGTCCTTTAGCAGCTCTAACCACCTCCGTTGGCGCAAATTAAGGTCCTTCTGCTTGAACAAATGCTGCAAACTCTGGTGATCAGTATAAATCTCACAAGGCACGCCGTACAAATAATGACGCCAGATCTTCAAGGTGTGAACAATAGCAGCTAACTCGAGGTCATGGACAGGATAATTCTTCTCATGCACTTTCAACTGTCTGGATGCGTAGGCAATCACCCTACCGTACTGCATCAATACCGCTCCAAGGCCATCACAATAGACAGTATAAGACCCCGAACCGGTAGGCAATATCAAAACTAGAGCTATGGTCAACGCTGTCTTGAGCTTCTAAAAGCTCTCCTCACACTCTTCCATCCACTGGAACGGTGCACCCTTCTGGTTCAGCCTGGTCATAGGTGCTTCAATGGATGAAAATCCCTAAACAAATCGACGGTAATAACCCGCCAAGCCAAGAAAACTGCGGATCTCTGTAGCTGAGGATGGTTTGGGCCAACTCTACACTGCTTCCACTTTCTTCGGATCCACCTTTATTCCCTCACTAGATACCACGTGACCCAAGAATGCAACAGAAAACTAAAACTCACATTCGAGAACTTAGCATATAACTTTTTTTCTCTCAAAGCCTGAAGTACTGTCCTCAGGTGCTGCTCATGATCTTCCCAACTTCGGGAATATACCAGAATGTCATCAATAAAGAAAATGATGAATGAGTCAAGGTATGGTCGGAATACACTATGCATCAAATGCATGAAGGTTGCTGGGGCATTGGTCAGCCCAAATGACATAACAAGGAACTCGTAATGACCATACCGATTCCTGAAGGCAGTCTTCGGGATATCTGGCTCCCGAATCTTCAAGTGATGATAGCCTAAATGCAAGTCAATCTTAGAAAACACACGAGCACCCTGTAACTGATCAAACAAGTCATCAATACAAGGCAAAGGATAACAGTTCTTCACTGTAACCTTGTTCAACTGGCGATAATATCTACGCATACGCATAGAACCATCATTCTTCTTCATAAACAAGACAGGAGCACCCCAAGGTGAAACACTGGGCCAAATGAAACCCTTATCACGCAAATCCTATAACTGCTCCTTCAACTCCTTCAACTCAGGAGGAGCCATACGGTACGGAGGAATAGAAATGGGTTGAGTGCCCGGCAACAGATCAATGCCAAAATCAATATCTCTATCGGGCGGCATGCCCGGAAGATCAGCTGGAAACACATCAGAGAAATCTCGAACTACCGGGACCGAATCAACTCTAGGGGTATCAATACTGACATCACTCACATAAGCTAGATACACATCACGCCCCTTCTCAACCATACGCTGAGCCTTAAGGAACGAAATAACTCTACTGGAAGTATTATCTAAGGTACCCCGCCACTCTACTTGCGGTATACCTGGCATAGCCAGCGTCACGGTTTTTGCATGACAATCAAGAATAGCATAATGGGGTGACAACCAGTCCATGCCCAGAATAACATCAAAGTCTACTGTGCTGAGCAATAACAAATCAGCTCTGGTCTCAAAACCACTAAGAGCAAATCAAACACGATTGATAAATACGGTCTACAATAAGAGAATCTCTGACAGGAGTAGAAAAATAAACAGGAGAACTCAAAGAATGCCGAGATACGCCCAAATACGGGGCAAAATAAGAGGACACATAAGAATAATTGGAGCCTGGATCGAATAAAATCGATACATCTCTATGAGAGACCAGGATAATACCTGTGATGACAGAATCGGAGGCGAAAACCTTAGTACGGGCGGGAAGGGCATTGTATCTGGCCTAGCCTCCCCCTCTAGGGTGACTTCTACCTCCCCGACCTCCACCTCTAGTTGGCTGAGCAGGTGGGTAGCAGCTGGTGTTTTGATCATAGCCTGAGAACTCTGTAGGGTGCGCTGTGGCTGAGAAGTCTGTGGAGGTGCACCCCTCCCAAGTCTAGGTCAATCCCTCACCACATGGCATGTGTCACCACACTCAAAACAAGCTCTGGGAGGACGTGGTGGCTGTGACTGGCTCGGGCCAGGTCTGCTGGTCTGACCACTAGAAGCACCTCGCACAGGAGGAGCACTAGATACTGGAGGTGCATAATAAGGCTCCTGGGGTCTAGGAGGATCTAGAATACCACTGGCTGCTGAAAGAGCTGAAAAATGGGGCGACTCATATAACACCTACCATGACGAGCTGACATTGGGGCACGGGCACTAGAATAATGGCCCGACTCTCGAGACCTCTTGGCCTCCCTCTCCTCTCTATCTCGAGCATGCATACCCTCTACTCTCCTAGCAATGCTCACCACCTGCTGATAAGAAATATCCATATCCAACTCCCGAGCCATACTAGACCTGATACTGGGAATGAAACCCTCAATAAACCGGTGAACCTTCTCGCGAACAGTAGAAACCAAAGCTGGTGCATGTCTAGCCAAGTCAGTGAAGCAGATAGCATACTCCGAGACTGTCATAGTGCCCTAGCACAAATGCTTAAACTCTGCGCGCCATGCGTCCCTGAGGCTCTGGGGAACATACTCTCTCGTGACCATATCTGAAAATTGAGTCTAAGTCAGGGAAGCTGCCTCATTCGGACTGTCTAACTCATAAGCACGCCACCACTGATATGAGGCTCCTCAAAGCTGGAAGGTAGTGAAGGAAACCCCGCTCGATCCTGATATACCCATGGTCTGGAGGATACGGTAGCACTCCTATAGAAATCCCAGAGCATCATCTAATGCTAGTCCATTGAATATAGGAGGCTGATACTTCTTGAACATCTCAAGCCTCTTCTGCTCCTCCTTTGAAGCTACTGCCCTCTCCTCGGGCTGAGCTGGGGCTACAGGCTGTGCCGGTATGATCTCTGGGACATGCTCAACATGAACTCGCTGCTCAGGAGTGCGGGCGGTGGGAGTCTGTGCTCCACCCCCGGCCTGGGATGTGGCTGCAGCAAGGGAAAGCAACCCTGCCTGGGCTAGAGTGGTGTACATACTCATAAACTGTGCAAGAGTCTCCTGGAGAGATGGAGTAGTAGTAGTAGTAGACGTGTCAGGCGCCTGGGCTCTAGCCGGAACTGCTGGTGGCTCCTCGGTAGCAGCTCGTGCGGGTGCTCTAGTTACACCGTGTGCGTGTCCTCGACCGCTACCCCGGCCCCGACCTCTGACGTCTCTCGTAGGGGGCGCGGGTGTCTAGTCACCTCCAGTAGCACGTGTCCTCACCATCTGTGAGAGAATAGAAACAGAAGTTTAGAATTTTGATACCAAAAATCTCGCACGACAAGGAATTAAAATGAAGTGAAACTTTCTTAACAATTACATAGCCTTTCGTAGATAAGTACAGACGTCTCCGTACCGATCAATGAGACTCTAGTAAACCGGCTTGTGATTCATGACTCCTATGAACCTAGAGCGCTGATACCAACATGTCACGACCCAAGTTCGCCCTCCGTTAACATGTCATGATGGCACCCTACGACTAGGTAAGCTTAATAATTGCGGAAAAATAAAACAAGTACGGAAAAAATAATATAAACCAAAGATAACAAATATAAAAGTGTTTAAGATGCCGCTTGGCATATACAGTACAAGATCTCAAAATTGAACAACTCACAAAACCCGGAATCCCGTGAATCACAAGCTATGAATATGACAAAATGCTCTAACTACGGGATGTCTAAATCAAAAGGAAAGATAGAAAGGCTATCACTATAAGAGAGAATGGAAAGGCACATCTCAGTCTGCGGACGTGGCAGATATACCTCGAAGTCTCTAGAGAGTCGCCTCGCCTCAAGGGTAGTAGGGCTGAGTCGAAGTACCTGGATCTGCACACGAAAAATATGTGCAGGAAAGGGCATGAGTACACCACAGCGGTACCCAGTAAGTGCCAAGCCTAACCTCGGTCAAGTAGTTACGAGGAAGGTCAGGGCCCTACCGGTCATATACAATAATATATAAGGAAAAGAAACAGTATTTAAGTAACACAGGGTAATAAGAGTAGCAACAACTACAACAGAGACAAAATAATCACAGAAGGAATACAGTTCAACACAGAAATAACAGCCGGGGATCTCCCAGGATACCGTCCTATAGTCCCAAATTTAAATACCTAGTGGATCTCTTGGGTGTCGTCCCATAGTCCAACTCATAATGCATGGGGGATCTCCCGGAATACCACATCCGTAGTCCCAAATGTAAATACTCGGTACTGGGGGAATCTACTGGGTGCAGTCCTATAGTTCCAATGTAAAAGTGCAGGGGGACCTCCCAGAATACCACATCCGTAGTCCCAAATAAAACAAGCAGGGGGGGGGGGGATCTCCTGGGATATCGCCGTAGTCCCAAAATAAACACACAGCAGCAACACGAAGAATATTCAATTCAAACAAATTTATACCAAGGCAAAACAAGTATTTCTAGCCTAGCATGCTGCACAGAATTGAAATAAGGCAGGTTTGAGCAAGTAAAGCAATTGAATCAGTTAGACATGCTTTCCTAAGCTAACAGTAGGCTTAAATTTCCAGTAGTGTAAACAAAGAAGAAAGTACACAATAATAGTTACTTAATGAAAACCGAATTTTCAACAATTAGCACATGTATGCACTCATCACCTCACGTACAAGGCATTTCATGTATGAACAATACCGAATCCTAAGGGGAGTTCCACCACACAAGGTTAGGCAAGCCACTTACCTCGAACTGGCTTAATCAACTCAATACCACGTTCTTGCCACGAGTATCCGACTCCAAACGACCAAAATCTATTCAAAGTAATTGCATTAATGTAAATATAACTTCAAGTAACTAATTTAACTAATTAATTCGAAACTAATACGGAAATTAGGAAAATCGCCCAAAAAGCCTCCCGGGCCCACGTCTCGGAATCGGGTAAAATTTACGAATTCGGAATCCTCACACTCTCACGAGTTCATATATACAAAATTACTCCAATCCGACATCAAAATCTTGATCAAAACCCCAAAATTAGGCCTAAGAACCTTTCCAATTTTTCTCCAAATTTTCACCCCAGATTCGAATTTAAAGGATGAATTTAAGCGTGGATTCGTGGAAATTAATCAAAATCGAGAAAGAATTACTTATCCAAAACACCCAGGTGAAAATCTCTTCCAAAATCGCCAATCTCGAGCTCCCAAATCAATTTCTAAAGTTTTGAAACTTAACCCTCAATTCTGCCCCTTTTCTAACTAGTAAAACTACATCTGTGGCTTTGGGACCACACCTGCGGTCCCGCTTCTGCGTAGACCAATTGGCACCTGCAACTTTTCATTAAACAAGGATTTCCGCACCTGCGACCTCCCTTCCGCAAATGGGGCGCCGCTTCTGCAATGAAGCGCCCGCTTCTGCAGTCCCTGTTGGCCCTCCTCTTTTTCGCTTCTGCGACGCCGACGCCCCTTCTGCGGCTCCGCACCTGCGTTCCCCTACCGCAGGTGCGGTTATGACAGAAGATCAGCAGCTGAAGGTGCTCCAAACAACTTCCAATTCTTCCGACAACCCTCCGAAATCATCCCGAGGCCCCCGGGACCTCAACCCAAAATACAAACAAGTCCTATACTACTATTCAAACTTGTACCAACCTTCGGAACACTCAAAACAACATCAAATCATCAAAACACCCTCGGATTCAAGCCTAAGGATTCCAAAACTTCAAATGTACACTTTTTATCAAAAAGTCTATCAAACCTCATCCGAATTACCTGAAATTTTGCACACACGTCCCAAATGACACAACGGACCTACCCCAACTTCCGGAATTCCATTCCGACCCCGATTTCAAAATCTCACTATCGAACCGGAAACTTCAAAAATTCGACTTTCGGTATTTCAAGCCTAATTAAGCTACGGACCTCCAAAACACAATCCGAACACGCCCCTAAGCCCGAAATCACCCTAAGTCCGGGCTTTCTTGTTATGCTCTTTTACTTCTCTCCTTTGTTGTTTGTCTTTTTCTAAGTGCTTGGCGAATCCAACAGAGGAGAAAACTGCGATTCCTACCGCTGCAGCTGATGTCGTATCCTTAATGTGGTAAGCCAAACCGCCAACAAACTCGCGAATCTTTGTTTTTTCTGTTTTAACCATGTGAGGAGCATGCTTAGCTTACCTTATGAATTCCATGTAGTAATTTTGCACACTTTTATTCCCTTGCTTGAGTTGTTCGAACTCTATAGCCTTAGCTTCCCTATCCTCTTCCAAGATAAAGTTAGCCATGAGGGCCTCTTCAAATTCTTCCCAAGTAGGAGGACCATCATCTTCATCTCTTTCCTTTTCCCACATCTCAAACCAAGTGCCAGCCACATCTCTAAGCTGGTAAGCAGCTAGCTCCACAGCTTCATCATCAAATGCCTTGATCGCTCGGAGGGCTTTGTTGACACCCTCCGGCCACAACATTAGATCTTCATCAGCTATAGAACCATGGAACAATGGAGGAATCAACTTCAAATATTCATTCACTCTTGAGGACTCAGAATTATTTTGTCTATTTGATTGAGGTGCAATCTCATCTCCTCTCTCGTTCTGGTTGGCCATGAAGGCTTTAAAAATCTCCATAGCACTATTGACAACATTAAATATCTGACCCACCTCTGGAGATATAGTTGTCTGAGCCGGAACTGCTGTTGGGGGCAGCACTAGATTGTGGGATACTGGATCATCATGCTCTACCCCTTCTTCATGTTCAACCCAGGATACATGAACCCCTTTTGTCGATTTACCCTTTCTTTTCTGAGTTGAAGCCTTCTTAGTTCTACCTTGAGCCACAATAGTAGCAATAGTTTCTTGAGAAGCATCATGAGTGTTGGTGTCAGAGTTGCGAGTACGAACCATTTCTGCGATTTTTGGAGAAACGAATACATTAGATAATTTCATATAGGTAGGATCTACTACACGATCTAAAGTATGAAAAAATGAGACTTTTCCTAAATGCTTGTAGCCTCTTGTTTATAAGTAGGCGCGCTTCATACCCATAAACAAGACTCTACTAACACGACTTCATAGACCCCTAGGACTCCATAAACTTGACGCTCTGATTCCAAGTTTGTCATGGCCCATTTTCTGAACAAGCCAGGACCGGCACCCGATCACTAAACATGACCGAGCGAACCATCTGCGCTTATCAAATCTATTATAACATCAAACTTTATATGCCACAAGGCACTACTGTAACCAAATACTTTTAATCAATTTAAATATCTAAAATAAACCAACTCCAAAACCTTATTCATAGTAACCAACAAAATACTGTTAAGTTATTATCAAAAACATCTGAATCTTAACCCACTGACTTTGTCTATAAAGCCTCTACTGATAAACTAATGCACTGCTCATGACATGAGATTTCCTGGCCAGTTCTCTAAGTAAACCAAGAAATAGCTAAGTAAAGATTAATCTAAGAAATACTCCACGAACAAAAGCGTAGCTCACCAATAGCACTGGAAGAGAGGGAAGTCCTATCTCGTCGCCTGCTCACCTGCAAAACCGGTTCCTACGTTGTGCCGCAGACCAACGTAGGTTCCCAAAAGAGAACATTAGTACCATCTATTGTACTTAGTGAGTCTCAACGACAGGGGACGAAGCTTTAATAACATATACATTACGAGCAAAGATTCTAAATGCATGTAAAACAAAAAGCTTATAAGAACAATTCTAAAATAATTGCATAATTGCAGTTTATGATTATTCTAAAAGAAATTCTTTTCTTTTTCTTTCTTATAAAAAAATACTTCACTTTACACTTTGGGAGTTCCAACTATCCTGACTTATTTCTGTCTTAGTCACCGTGTGATCGGCACGGGTTCGATCCCGACCTGATCGATTAGGCTCAATCCACGATGTGCCACTCCTTCCATGGTTCTCAGTGCTCATGTATCATACTTTATCCTGGTTAAATAAATTCTTAGCAATGAGACCCTCGGCTCGTATGCTCCCTACTCTGGCACAAGTAATTTCAGGAAGTCATCGCCTTGGTCAAGACCCTCGGCCTGGACGATAACCCTTTCTAAGAATAGAGGATACTCCCAAAAATCTTTCTTTCTAAAACTTCTTCTTGTGACTTTTCAAGTCTAAATCTTTTCTGGAACATCCTATACATACTCATACTGGTATCCTTAAATGTAAAGCATGGCATAAGAATGAAATAAACATTCAAAAGTATTTCTAAAGACTCTTGCATAATGAACACAAAGTTGAACGACCATCCATAAAATTGACTCATATAATTAGTGTAGGAGCAAGACAAGGACCTGATTTCCCTCTGCTTCCCAAACTCTAGAATAACTAAATAAATAAGCAACAAAAAAAACTCGTTATAGCCTGTTTAATCAAATTTCTGAGAAATTAAAAGTCATTTTTATTTTATTTATACAAGTGCTTATTTTAAAAACTTATGGTATTTGTCATGTTTCTGGGAAAAAAACAAACTATTCCCGTAGTATGGATAAAATTAAACCTTATGCGTTATTGACGTAAAAATTGCACGGGGCGCCCTATTTGGGCGCCCCTTTTTAACCTGTAACCGCTTTGTCGTTTTGTTTGCATCCGTACCCACTTTTTAAAAAACTTCAGCTTCCCTTTATAACTGGGAGCTGAAGTTTCCGGGTTACTAAACAAAAACTTCAGCTCTAGAGCTGAAGTTTTTATTTTATAACTGGCAAACTTCAGCCCGGTTACTAAACAAAAACTTATAAAATAAAACTTCAGCTCTAGAGCTGAAGTTCGCGAGTTACAAAACAAAAACTTCAGCTCTAGAGCTGAACTTCAGGCCCGGTTACTAAAATGCTGAAGTTTTGTGTGATTGCCTTTGCTACTTCAGCCCCGTGTGCTGAAGTTATGCGAAAAAGCGGGTACGCTTGCAATTTTTTTTGCAAAGCGGGCACAGGTTAAAATGTGGCACAAAAAGCGGGTATAGATACAAATGCCCTGTTATTGACACCATATCAACGACCAATGTCTCATAATATTTTAATTAAGTGAAGACAAAACTTAATTAAAATAAGTTTATGTAGTTGAATGTGATCAGACACTTTAAATTTTTTTTAAAAAACTAAGCACAAATTATTTTCTTTAAAATTAATAGAAGTTCTTAAGTTATGCACATATATCAGAATAAATCATTTAAATTTTAGCTAGAAAATAATTCTAAGCTAATGGGTACTCACTCACTCCAATTAAGTACGTATTAACTCTTTTAAGAAATTCATCAAACACCTTGTATGCGTGCTTTTCTGAGTTAAACCACTTTAGTAAAGGGTTATTTCAACTCACCTCAAAACTCCTCGAGCCAATACGTAGGCCCCAGTCAAATTTATACCCGTCAAACAATTGATTCTACAATAACCAGTGCATTTTAATTATTTTCAATGTTTCACACCTAAACATGAAATTTAATGTTGATAGAGAGAAAGAAGGGAATTAACTTTTCAATTCTTACCTACTACTACTTTATGATAATTGACAATAGGAAATTTTATATACCTGAGTTCAAGAATTAGGATTTGTAAAGAACCCTAGAATTTTTCGTTGTCTGCGTAAGTACCTTGCTAGGACGTGCTGTGTGTGTGTTTTTTTTTTGTGTGTGTAAAGAAGTCCTTTTCTGTGGTTTGTTTGGAATTCCTTGATAGTTTTTCGTAACCCCTCTTTTACATGGGATATATACAGGTTTACCCATAAAAACCAAAATAATTACTCTGATTCTACCCATACAAAATAATTACGCGACCCTACTCATATAATATTTCGGTATATATGTATACTATTATAGTATACCGTTGTAGTATAAATATACTCTTACAGGATATTGTGATACAATAATAGTATATTATTGTGCACCTATGTTTTAATTTAAATTTTTGCTGAAAAGTTACATATTATTATAGTATATCATTTCGGTATATATGTATACTATTATAGTATATTATTGTAGTATAATTGTATACTCTTACAGTATAATGTGATAACGTAGTGGTATATTGTTGGGTAAATATATTTTTATTCAAGTTTCACCTAAAATATTGCATATTATTACAATATATCATTTTGTTAGTTCTTTTCTTTTATTTAAAAAAAAAATATTTTATTTTGTTTTTTCTTGTCATTAGGTTGTGTATCATATAAGAAGTCCTAGTAACAATAATCCTCAGAGTTAGTTAATAGCAATATGTGGTTAGGAGCGGATGTAGGTTTCGGATACGAGTTCAACTGAACCCATAACTTCCGACACAGATTATAAGTTTATATGAAAAAAACTATTAAAATCTGAACAACCATTAGATTTGAACCCATAATTTTAACAGTATATAAGTTCAATGTTTTAAACCTTAAAAGGTGAACCCATTAAAATTGCATCTTGGGACCACCTCTGTATGTGATTGAAGAGTTAATTTATCCATGGAGCTCACTAATGAGAAGTTTTGGATCGGCAGTATCTTGATCTGTGAATGCAGGGAAAAAATACAAAGAAGCTCTTGAAGCCTTCAAACAAAAGCACATACGTTGAATAGATTAATAGCGCGCAATGTAGGAAAAATATGAGAAGAAAAAAACCAAAAAGACATAAAGTAATAAATGGGGGAAAGGGAAAAAGTAATCAATGGGAGAAAGAGAATGGCAGGGAAAAGTTAGGATATACATGAAAAGACGGGAGAGAGAGAGAGAGAATACAAAGAGACAAAGAGTAATTAATGGGAAAAGGGGAATGTCAGTAGAAAAATCGAGTAAATATTTTGGAACGCATGAGTATATTATGTACAAAAATTTGAGTGGGTAATTAGTTTGGCCCAAATGGGTATTTTGTGTAGATTTCCCCTTTTTTACATGCCGAAGACTTAAGGCTTTAAGCCTTCTTCTTTTCCCTACAATAGGCAGACCACTCAATGGGCTTTAAGCCCAATTCTTAAGTCTTTTCTTTTTAATTTTTTTTGACTTAACAAGTATTTAATGGTACCCACTTTTAATAATTAATAACATTAAAATTATTCATATTTTTCTAATTGTATATCCAATTCTTTATGAATAGAGAAGTAACTCAAAAATCAATTACAAGGGTTTAAATCCGTAATAGAAGTATAATTTAAGATTAAAAAAAATTTAAATTCTATATTTAGCGAGTTTTGAACTTCTATAGATTTGAGGAGTGTTACATTTTTAGTACTTGTTGTCATCTACGTTTGTTTTTCTTGATATTTTCAATACATACGTATATATTATCCTTTTAGTATTTATTAAAATTCAAATATGCCAAATATAAAGTATGAAATCGGTTATTCAAAACTTAAGGGGAAAAAAAGTTGAACATTTGATACAATCCCAAAAGAGAAGAAATGATAGTACTCTAATTGATATACTCAATCCAATAAAATGACTTGATTCTTTTTCAAATGCTTATACTGCATATAGAATAATGGTAACAGTTCCTGTACGGTTGTCTCGGGTCGTCCTCGATCACAAACTAGAAATTTGAAAGAAGTTTTTTAAATTAAAATTGATAAAATCTTACTTAAGATTGACCATGTTGTAAGAGATTAAATGGATTAACTATATTATCAATTGAAAAATAACTATTAGAAGAAATTGAGTATAAAATAAATATTCATAATTAATTTTGCATCTGAAAAAACTAGAAAATTATAATTCATATAAATAATACATATGAAATGTTTTTTTTATTATAAAAAATATAATTAAAGGCCTCTTATGGAAGTTTGACTTTAGGCCCCCAATAGTATTGAGCCGCACATGCAGCACATGTGGTGTTGACTAAATCTTTTGAAACATGTATACATATTTGGTAGTATTGTGTTTTGCACCCCTTCTTTTGGTGGAAAAAAAAAATCTTATTACCAACCAAGAACAAAAATAATGAAAATGTTCGCTAATACATACTAGCTAGCTTGTCACAACCCCAACCCCGGTCATGATGGCGCCCAACACACTGCTAGGCAAGCCCGACCATTTAGACAACCTTAACCAATTAATCACAGTGCATGAATAAATTATCACAGCTAAAATACCAAGTCAAATGCAGAAATCCTGAAATAAAGTCGAACATTCGGAAAACCCAAAATATAAAAATACTACACAGCCCGTAGAATCTGGTGTCACAAGTCTGAGCCTCTAATGCATGAGTATCAACCTACTACATATCGTTCTCTAGAAATGCGGAAACAAAATAAATAAGATAGAAGGAAGATCAGGATTGCGGACGTCAAATGCAGCTACCTTGAATCTCCCGAATGTGATGCTAGGCAGAGAAAAGTCTCACTCAGCCTCAGTGGGTACACCTGAATCTACACACAAGGTGCAGGGAGTAATGTGAATATTTCCAACCCAGAGAGTAATAAACATAAATAAAGGCTGAGAATAAGAAATCCTAAATAGGCACAAAGTAATTCCATAAATACAGCAACATGAACCAGTAACATAAAACAGTAAAACAGTGAAAACAATTATAGAAATATCACAACAGAATAAAGAATAAATGACAATTAAATATGCAATGCAACACATAAACCGGTACTCTCCAGTACCCGCTGCGGGTGCAGCCCGCTCCATTTATTTATCGTCGACGTCGCTCACTAGGGGTGTGCAGACTCCGGGAGGGGCCCCTTACGGCCCATGCGCAATAATAAGCCATATCGTGGCATCACATAGGCCCTCGACCTCACATCAATATCAATATCATACCGCTGCGGCGTGCAGCCCGCTCCATTTATTCAGTCAAGAATCACATAAGCCTCTCGGGCACATTAATATAGAAATATTCAGCCCAAACTTTATTAAAAATATTAATTAAGTTTCAATTTTTGAGAAAAGTGGCTGAGTTTGCAAAACAGCATTAAATACCAGGACTAAGTTCAATATCTGTAAATATGGTAAGAAACCAGTAAAAACAATTCCTGAAGGATTCAAGTAGTTGACACGAAGCCCAATTATGACAATTAATCCATTTTTATAAGGATATCACTAAGCTTCAATCAATTAGGTAGTAATTTTATTAAGCGGGACGGACCAAGTCACGATCCCCGACGGTGCTCTACCCCACGTCCGTTATCTGACGTGCAAGTCACCTCAACATAGCACTACATTGTGCAAATTCGGGGTTTCAAACCCTAAGAACAGCATTTACATCTATTACTCACGTCAAGCCGGCCAAAGTCCTAGCTTGCTATGCCCTTGCCTTACGAATTGACCTCCTCGTGTACCGAATCTGATCAAAACCACAACGAATACGTCACAATATGTTAATGGGACAATACCCAATCGAAAACAATCGAAAAATAGTGAAAATCTCGAAATTAGCAAAAACCCGAGCCTCGGGCCCACTTCTTGAAAATCAGAAAATTTACCATCAACGGATTCCTTATCTTGCCACGAGTCTATACATATAAAGAACACCAAAATCGGAGTCCAAATGACCCCTCAAATCCCCATTTTAACTCTCTTAAGTTTCAAGCCCTAATCACCATTTTTGACCCTTGATTCCCTAATTTTCAGTCTTAATTCATGTATTTGCACCATAAAATTGTGTTTTAGACTCAGAAATCCTTACCTCAATGAAGTCCCTTGATTTCTCTCTTCCAACTCGCCCAAAATCTCCAAGTCCGAAGTGAAAATTATGAAACCCTTTGAAATTTCGCGAAGAAGAAATAAAACTTCTCTGACCAGTTATTTCCGCATATGCGGCTCCTTAGCCGCATCTGCGACTTCCGCATTTGCAGTTACAAGTCGCTTCTGCAGACTAAACCGCTTTTGCGGTGACAAGACCGCTTCTGCGGTTTCACATCTGCGATTCCATTTACGCAGATGCGGTTTCCTTTAGCCTTCCAAAATTCCGCATCTGCGGTCCCATTGTCGCATCTGCGACTCCGCAGATGCGGTCAGCCTCTCCGCACCTGCGATGCCTGCCGCTTCTGTGGCTCATAACTCGCTTCTACAATACCTCTTCTGCAGTCCCCTTTCCGCAGAAGCGAAAATACCAGAAGCAGCACAGGTTCTGCAACATTACAAGTCCAAAACTCCCCGATCGCCACCTGAAAACACCCCGAGGCCCCCGGAACCTCAACCAAAAGCACCAACACCTCCTATAACATCATCCGAACTTGCTCCAATCATAAAAACACCTCAAACAACACTAAAACCATCATTTCTCATTGAGTTCAAGCCTAAGTTCTTCCAAAACTTCCGAAACACGCATTCGATCAAAAACCCAACCAAAACACCTCTGAATGACCTGAAATTTTGCGCACACATCCCAAATCACCTAACGAAGCTACTGCAACTCTCGGAATTCCATTCCGAACCTCGGATCAAAATCTCCCCTATCAACCGGAATTCGCCAAATTTTAACTTCGCCAATTCAAGCCTAATTCTACACCGGACCTCCAAAATTACTTCTGATCACACTCCTAAGTCACAAATCATCCCTCGAAGCTAACCGGATCCTCGGAATTCATATCCGAGCCCTCTAACACATAAGTCAATGTCCGGTTGATTTTTCCAAAACAAACCATCCTTAAAGAGACTAAGTGTCTCATTTCCTACCAAAACCAATCCAAATCAACTCGTTCACACCCAACGCTGATAATGAAGCATAAAGAAGCAGAAAATGGGGGAAACGGGGTGGTAACACACGTGACGACGGGTCGGGTCGTCACATCCTCCCAGACTTAAACAAACGCTCGTCCTCGAGCGAGTCAAGAAACATACCTGATGCCTCAAATAGGTGGGGGTATCTGCTCCGCATCTCCCGCTCGGTCTCCCAGGTAGCCTCCTCCACGGGCCGACCTCTCCACTGCACTTTCACCGAAGCAACATCCTTTGACCTCAACTTCCGAACCTGTCGATCCAAAATGGCTGCTGGCTCTACATCATAAGTCAAGTCCCCCTCCAGCTGAACTGTACTGAAATCTAGAACATGAGACGGGTCCCCAATGTACTTCCGGAGCATAGAAACATGAAAAACTTGATGCACGCCCGACAAGCTAGGTGGCAAGGCAAGCTCATAAGCCACCTCCCCGATCCTCCTCAGAACCTCAAAAGGCCCAATGAACCGCAGACTCAGCTTCCCTTTCTTCCCGAATCTCATAACACCCTTTGTGGGTGAAACCTTCAGCAAGACCTTCTCACCAATCATATAGGATACATCTCGGACCTTCCTATCCGCATAACTCTTCTGTCTCGACTGTGCTGTACGGAGTCTCTCCTGAATCACCTTCACCTTCTCCAATGCATCCTGAACCAAATCTGCCCCCAACAATCTAGCCTCCCCGGGCTCGAACCAACCAACTGGAGATCTACACCGCCTCCCATACAAGGCCCCATACGGTCCATCTGAATGCTGGACTGATAGTTGTTGTTGTAGGCAAACTTTGCAAGCGGTAGAAACCGATCCCATGACCCTCCAAAATCAATAACACAGGCGCGTAACATATCCTCCAATATCTGAATAGTGCGCTCGGACTGCCCGTCCGTCTGAGGGTGAAAAGCTGTGCTCAACTGCACCTGAGTACCCAACTCTCGCTGAACAGCCTGCCAAAACTGAGAGGTGATTTGAGTGCCCCGATCTGATATGATGGAAATTGGGACACTATGCAATCGAACAATCTCCCGAATATAAATCTCTGCCAGCCGCTCTGAAGAATAAGTAGTACAAACCGGAATGAAGTGCGCGGACTTGGTCAGCCTGTCTACAATCACCCAAATAGCATCAAATTTCTTCAGAGTCCGTGGGAGTCCGGTAACAAAATCCATAGTGATCCTCTACCACTTCCACTCAGGAATAACCATCTGCTGATGCAAGCCACCCGGTCTCTGATGCTCATATTTCACCTGCTGACAATTAAGATACCGGGCTACATACTCCACAATATCTCTCTTCATCCTCCGCCACCAATAGTGCTGTCTAAGATCCTGATACATCTTCGCGGCACCCGGATGAATGGAATACCGCGAGCTATGGGCCTCCTGTAATATCAACTCCCGAAGCCCATCCACGTTGGGCACGCAAATCCGGCCCTGCATCCTCAACACACCATCATCTCCAATGGTCACATCCCTGGCATCATCATGCTGAACCCTGTCCTTAAGGACAAGCAAATGCGGATCATCATACTGACACTCCCTGATGCGGTCATACAAGGAAGACCGAGAAACCACACAAGCCAACACTCGACTGGGCTCTGAAATATCTAATCTCACAAATCGGTTGGCCAAGGCCTGAACATCAACTGCAAATGGCCTCTCCTCAACTGGAATGTATGCCAAGCTCCCCATACTCACCGACTTCCGGCTCAAAGCATCGGCCACTACATTGGCCTTCCCCGGGTGATACAGGATAGTAATGTCATAATCCTTAAGTAACTCCAACCATCTACGCTGCCTCAAATTAAGATCCTTTTGCTTGAACAAATGCTGAAGACTGCGATGATCAGTGAATACCTCACAGGATACGCCATACAAGTAATGCCTCCAAATCTTCAGTGCATGAACTATAGCAGCTAGCTCCAAATCATGAACGGGGTAGTTTTGCTCATGGGGCTTCAACTGACGAGAAGCATACGCAATAACTCTACCCTCCTGCATCAAAACACAACCAATCCCAACTCTCGAACCATCGCAATATACCGTATAAGAACCTGAAGCTGATGGCAAAACCAATACTGGAGCTGTGGTCAACGCCGTCTTGAGCTTCTGAAAGCTCTCCTCACACTCGTCCGACCATACAAATGAGACACCCTTCTGAGTCAACTTGGTCAAGGGCGATGCAATAGAGGAAAAACCCTGAACAAACCGGCGATAGTAACCTGCCAACCCAAGGAAACTACGAATCTCTGTAGCTGAGGACGGTCTAGGCCAACTCTACACCGCCTCTATCTTCTTCGGGTCAACCTGAATACCCTCGCTGGACACCACATGTCCCAAGAAAGCCACTGAACCGAGCCATAACTCACACTTGGAGAACTTTGCATAAAGCCTCTCCTCCCTTAATCTCTGCAACACAACTCGCAAATGCTACGCGTGCTCCTCTTGACTGCGCGAGTATACCAGTATATCATCAATGAACACTAAGACAAATGAATCCAGATAATGCCGAAACACATTGTTCATCAGATGCATGAATGCTGCTGGGGCATTGGTCAGCCCGAAAGACATGACAAGAAATTCATAGTGACCATATCTAGTCCTGAAAGCAGTCTTATGAATATCTGAGTCCCTGATCTTCAACTGGTGGTAACCCGAACGGAGATCAATCTTGGACAACACCCTCGCTCCCTGAAGCTGGTCAAACAAATCATCAATGTGAGGTAGGGGATACTTGTTCTTAATTGTTACCTTGTTCAATTGCCTATAATCGATGCACATTCTCATTGTGCCATCCTTCTTCTTCACAAACAGAACTGGTGCACCCCAAGGTGACACACTAGGCCGAATGAACCCCTTATCCAGGAGCTCCTGAAGCTGCTCCTTCAATTCTTTCAACTCCGCTGGTGCCATATGATATGGTGGAATAGAAATGGGCTGAGTGCCCGGCACCAGGTTAATACCAAAATCAATATCCCTGTCCGGCGGCATGCCCGGCAGGTCTGCAGGAAACACATCGGGAAACTCCCTCACAACTGGAACAGAATCAATGCTAGGAGTCTCAGCTCCCACATCTCTCACAAACGCCAAATAGGAAAGACAACCCTTCCCAACCATATGTTGGGCCTTCAAGAAGGAAATAACTCTGCTAGGAATATAGTCAGTCATACCACGCCACTCGATCCGCGGTACACCCGGCATAGCCAAAGTGACTGTCTTAGCATGACAGTCTAGAATAGCATGACACGGAGATAACCAGTCCATGCCCAAGATAACATCAAAGTCCACCATGCTCAATAGCAATAAATCAACTCGGGTCTCCAGACCCCCAATAATCACCAAACACGACCGGTATACATGGTCCACAACAATAGTGTCGCTCACCGTGGTAGATACATGAACAGGTAAAGCAAGACACCCTCGGGACATACCCAAATGATGAGCAAAATATGAAGACACATATGAATAGGTAGAACCGGGATCAAATAACACTGAGGCGTCTCTGTGACAGACTGAAATAATACCTGTGATGACAGCGTCGGAAGCAATGGCATCTGTCCTGCCCGGCATAGCATAGCAACGAGCCTGGCCACCGCTAGATCGATCTCCACCTCTGGGATGACTTCTGGCTGCCTTATCTCCACCCTTAGCTGACTGGGCGGGTGATAAAGTAACTGGAGCAGAAGTCGAGGACTGACCCCTCTGCTGATGTTGTCTGCCACGAAGGCGAGGGCACTGCCTCCTCAAGTGACCAAACTCTCCGCACTCATAACAGCTGCCCGATACTGGAGATGGGTACTGATGGAAACCTCTCGCACCGGAGTGACAAGCAGATGCACTCGGCGCAGAAGAACCCTGAACCGATGGGGCACGAGATGAACTCTGAACTGGGAGGGCGCTAAGTGAATACTGACCCTGTTGGGGCCCATGGTGACCACGGCCTTAAGATCCCCCACGATACTCTGGACGAGCCGACTGAGCAGGCTTGAAAGAACGACCTCTACCCTACTGAAACTGGCCCCTTGAAGGAGCACCACTGTAACTGCCCGATCCACGAGGCCTCTTAGCCTCCCTCTCCTCTCGCTCTCTACGGTGAACTGACTCGATCTCACGAGCGATGTCTACCACCTCCTCAAACGTAGCACCAGTACTCTCTCTCTAGTCATCAAAATACGGAGATGGTAGTTAAGGCCATCCAAAAATCTCCTAATCCTCTCACGATCTGACTGAACCATCCAAGTAGCATGATGAGCCAGCTGGGAAAACCTCATCTCGTACTGAGTCACTGTCATATCTCCCTGTGTCAACCACTCAAACTGCCTACGCAGCTCCTCCCTGCGGTACTGAGTCACTGTCATATCTCCCTGTGTCAACTACTCAAACTGCCTACGCAGCTCCTCCCTGCGGGACTGAGGTACATACTTCTCCAGAAAAAGAGCGGAGAACTGCTGCCAAGTCAGAGGTGCTGCACCGGCAGGCCTACGCCTCTCAAAGTCCTCCCACCAAGTAAGAGCAGCCCCCATGAACTGAAAAGTAGTAAATGCCACACCACTCGACTCAAGGATCCCTGCCGTACGGAGCATACGCTGACATCTGTCAAGAAAACCCTGGGCATCCTCGTCCTCGACACCATCGAATGTCGGAGGCTGGAGCCTACCAAACCTCTCGAGACGAAGCTGCTCATCGTCTGGCATAGCTGGAACCACGAAGCCCTGAGCTGGTGCGACCTGCTGAGTTGGAGGTGCCTCTGGTGTCTGTAGTCCCTGCACTCCCTGCGCAGGTGTGCGGGCAACGGGGGTCTGATTGCCTCCCCCGGTCTGTGAAGTAGCTGCTGCTGCTGTGGTGGCTGAAACTTCCTAAGCCCAGCTAGTGCAGACCGTTAAGATCTGTGCCAAGGTCTCCTGAAGACCCGGAATCACAATAGGCACGGCTGGTGCCTGAGCAGGTGCTGTTGGAGTATCCACAGCTGGAGCCTGATCCTGAGATGGGGCAACTAACGGATCAACAGGTGCTGCCCCTGCCACGACCACGACCGCATCCACGGCCTCTAGCGGCCTCAGTATGTGGAACTGGTGGTCGTTCGTCACGTCTAGTAGCTCGTGTCCTCACCATCTGTGAGAGAAAAAAATAATAAAGACTTAGTTCTCAGTTCAACAAAGCCGCACGACAAGAGTTCTAAGAATATGAAGTTTTTCCTAATGGTTCGGCAGCCTCTCGAGGATAAGTACAGACGTCTCCGCACCGATCCACGGGACTCTACCAACCGGCTCATGACACGCGAGACCAAGTAACCTAGGCTCTGATACCAACTTGTCACGACCCCAACCCCGGTCGTGATGGCGCCCAACATACTGCTAGGCAAGCCCGGCCATTTAGACAACCTTAACCAATTAATCATAGTGCATGAATAAATTATCACAGCTGAAACACCAAGTCAAATGCAGAAATCCTGAAATAAAGTCGAACATTCGGAAAACCCAAAATATAAAAATACTACACAGCCCGTAGAATCCGGTGTCACAAGTCTGAGCCTCTAATGCATGAGTATCAACCTACTACATATCGTTCTCTAGAAATGCGGAAACAAAATAAATAAGATAGAAGGAAGATCAAGACTGCGGACGTCAAATGCAGCTACCTTGAATCTCCCAAATGTGATGCTAGGCAGAGAAAAGTCTCACTCAGCCTCAGTGGGTACACCCGAATCTGCACACAAGGTGCAGGGAGTAATGTGAGTACTTCCAACCCAGAGAGTAATAAACATAAATAAAGGCTGAGAATAAGAAATCCTAAATAGGCACAAAGTAATTCCATAAATACAGCAACATGAACCAGTAGCATAAAACAGTAAAACAGTGAAAACAATTATAGAAATATCACAACAGAATAAAGAATAAATGACAATTAAATATGCAATGCAACACATAAACCGGTACTCTCCAGTACCCGCTACAGCGTGCAGCCCGCTCCATTTATTTATCGTCGACGGCGCTCACTGAGGGTGTGCAGACTCCGGGAGGGGCCCTTACGGCCCAAGCGCAATAATAAGCCATATTGTGGCATCACATAGGCCCTCGGCCTCACATCAATATCAATATCGTACTGTTGCGTCGTGCAGCTGTTGATACCCAATTTTTTCCTATGTATTTTTGTACCCAAAATACTTCCAAAATAGCATATGTGTGCATATATAAGCACACCCATAAGTTTTGGTATTTTTCATGATTTTTAAACCAATTTATTGCCTGTTTTAATACCACAAAAATCCAAAATTATTCCCAAATTATCATTTTTGGTGAGTAACTTATTACATTCTCATGTTTACACCAAAATATAAGTAAGGTAATTTTTGCATATTTTTTTACAAATTCATTTGGCATTTTTAAAGCTAAATTGCATATGATTGCAATCATAGCCTATCTTGTAATTTTTAGCATTTTATAATTATAGAATTAATCCCAGCATTTTTAAATTAATATTTATACAATATTTATTTACCCAGTACTCTTAATTTACTTTTAAAATTGTGTTACTATTTTATAAAAAATTAAAAAGGGAAAATTGGCTATTTACGATTTAGCCCCAATGCATTTCAATTATAGCCAAATTGATAACCCAATTCAGCCCCAATTTGAGCCCAAATAACCCCAGCCCAATTACCCAATCAACCCGACCCAGTACCCATTAAATCAAACCCGCCCGCTTTCTTTTAGTCTGAGCCGTTGATCATTTTTTATCAACGGCCCAGACCTCCCCTTTTCTTTTTTAGTTTCAAACGACCCCAAACCCTACCCCATTCCTCACAATACGCCGCCTCTGAATCCTCCTTTTTTTCTCAACTCTCTCTCAACTCACCTCAAACCCTAGCCGCCGCCTCTCGCCGAAACCCTAATCCATAGCTTCCCAGACTCATCGGAGGCCTATACCGGCCTCCCATGGCTTCTATGCGCTCATCTCTAAGGTCCTATGACCAGATCTTGAAGGGGTCTCGACCAAGTCGTTGCTCGATGGCCGTTGCTCGATGGCTGTTCTCCGGTTGCCTTCAACCTAGAAAGCATGTCTATAGGATTTAACATTCATGTTCTGTAATGACACATATAGAGATCATGTCTATAGGCTGCTTAATAACAAAGTTGCATATAGACCTCATGTGTATAAGACTCTTATTGATATCAGGAAAGGGTGTTAAAATCAGTAAACATATAGAAAGCATGCCTATAGGAAACCTCGTCTTTAATAGCATCATTCGTTCTTAAACAGTATCGATTGCTGGAACTAGTGTCTTTATTAAAACTGGTAATTTTCTACTTCTGAAGCCCGCTAAAATTGGTAAACCTTTTTTCCTATAGCCAATCTGCACTTCCCCGAAACTCGTAAACCTTTTAATCAGTCTACATCTTTTCTGAAATAACTGGTAACTCTTTTCTAAAATCGGTTTGCATCTTTTCTCTTTGTTTAAACTGATAATTCTTTTTTCTAAAATCAACTTGCATCTTTTCTGAAACTATTGGTACCTCTTTGCATCTTTTTCCTGAAATTAATAGATCCTACGCCTAGGTTTTTTATTTCAACTCATAAACAAGGGTTGGCTAACTAATGAATTGGGTCAGTCCCTGACAACTGTATCCGAGTTGCCTAATGCAGACTCTCTGTTTAAATACATGTGTTGAACCAGTCCGCTCGCTGCTTAATTTAATCTAAGACCAAATCAGTATTTGTCAAGGCATGCTAAACTAAATGATTGTTTGACTTCTGGGGTTAATTTGAGCCTTGTATGCTTGCTTGTCCTCCCCTTTTACTTGATACTTGTTTTGAATGTCGAGCTAGAATTTTATCCTTTAAACTCCACAAAGGCCCCCATCCCTTTCTTCCCCTTTAGGATTAGAAGTCCTAATACCCCGGGACTAATAGGATTGGGACGGGTAGTAGCATGCGATAAGTAAATGATACCGTTCCGCGCTTTAATACCTTAACAGGGTGGGAAGGGTAGACATGGAGATGATGATTACACGTTAACACTCCGCGTACAATTGAGTACCAGTGTTGTGCGAATGATCCATGTAATAAATAAATCTAGGACCCCTTTCTCCTTCTATATTAGTTTAATAAAATTTTCTGAATCTTTAAAGCTATTGCATTTCCAATTCCTGCTTCTCGCATGATCTTTTCAGATTATTTGCACTAAGTACTTGACCTTTTTCTCCACTTGCACGTTTTTTTACAAAATTGCTCCTTTAAAATTCAGCACTTCTTTTAACCTTTTGTGCTTCTTGTATTTGTTTATTTTTTACATCTAAAGTCACAATGGTAGCATGGCCGGGAACCACACTAGTGGATCTTGAGGGGTGCCTAACACCTTCCCCTCGAGATAATTTCAAGCCCTTACCCAAAACTCTGGTCTGCATCTTTAATTCTTCTAAAAGTGTCCTAATGCACTATAATCATTAGGTGACGACTCTCCAAACTCAAAAAACCCAATTCCCAAAGCTGGAAAAGAGTTGTCTTCCCAAATGTCGTGAACCCGATTCCGCGAGGAAAAAGGGGGCGTCGACAGTAGGCCAATACAGGCCTGATTCCAGCACCTTTGCTGCTGTCCGAATTCCTCCAAAGTGTCCACCATAAGGCGAAGCATGGCAAGCCTGCAAAACAGAGGGTTGATCTTGCTCGGGGATACACCGCCGGATCATGTTATCAACACATATTTTAAATAATAGGGGTTCATCCCAATAATACGCACGACAATCACGGAAAAATTTCTTCTTTTGAATTGAGGAGAGGTCATGAGGTACAATAACACATGCTAAGTAATTAGCAATATTAGCATACCATGGTGCCTCCTCCATTTTCATAGCAAGTAATTGCTCATCCGGGAATGTCTCAATGATATCTTCAACCTCCGTTCTCTTCTCTGCCCCTTCCAATCTCGAGAGGTGGTCTGCTACTTGATTGTCTGTCCCCTTTCGATCACGAATCTCCAGGTCAAATTCTTATAGCAACAGAACCCAGCGAATCAAGCGGGGCTTTGACTCCTTCTTTGCTATCAAGTACCTAATGGCTGCATGGTCAGTATAAACAATAACTTTCGAACCAATAAGATATGACCTGAATTTGTCGAAGGCAAACACTACAGCGAGCATTTCCTTTTCTGCGACCGTGTAGTTCAGTTGTGCACCACTAAGCGTCCTGCTTGCATAGTAAATGGGTGCATAATTTTCTCCTTGCGCTGCCCCAAAACCGCTCCTATAGCGTAATCAGTGGCGTCGCACATCAGCTCGAATGGTTGCTCCCAGTTGAGTGCAACAATGATGGGTGCAGTCACCAATCTCTTCTTCAGGTCCTCAAATTCTAACCTGCAATCATCAGAAAACATAAAGTGCTGGTCTTTTTCAAGCAGCTTACATAAGGGGTTAGCAATTTTTGAAAAATCCTTGATGAAACGCATGTAGATCCAGCGTGCCCAAGGAAACTTCTCACTGCTTTCACTGAAGTTGGTGCTGAGAGCTTCTCAATCACACCAAATTTTGCATGGTCCACTTCAATCCCCTTTTTGAACACTCTATGCCCCAACACTATGCCTTCTTGTACCATAAAATGGCACTTCTCCCAGTTCAACACCAAATTTGTCTCCACACAGCGTCTGAGCACTCTGTTAAGGTTGTGAAGACAATCTTCGAACGAATCCCCCACCACAGAGAAATCATCCATAAACACCTCCATAATGTCTTCGACCATGTCGGTGAAAATGGCTAACATACACCGCTGGAATGTGGCCGGTGCATTGCAAAGTCCAAAGGGCATTCTCTAAAAGGCAAAGATGCCATACGGACATGTGAAGGACGTTTTCTCTCTATCTCCCGGGGCTATTGAGATCTGATTGTACCCCGAGTATCCGTCCAAGAAACAAAAATGGGATCGCCCAGCTAACCTGTCCAACATCTGGTCAATGAAGGGTAAGGGGAAATGGTCCTTTCGGGTGGCTGCGTTTAATTTCCTGTAATCCATACAAATCCGCCACCCTGTGACTGTACGAGTTGAGATCAACTCATTCTTCTCGTTTTGTATAACAGTCATTCCACCCTTTTTCGGTACACACTGGACGGGGCTTACCCAATTGCTGTCAGAGATGGGAAAGATGATGCCCGCGTCTAGCCACTTGATTACCTCCTTTTTCACTACCTCCTTCATATTCGGGTTCAGCCTTCGTTGATGTTCCCTGGAAGGTTTGTGCCCTTTCTTCCAGACGAATCTTGTGCATGCAGAAGGCTGGACTGATACCCTTTATGTCTGCTATGGTCCAACCAATGACAGTTTTGCATTCCTGCAACACCTGCAGTAGTTGTTCTACCTGCACAGCTAGCAAACCAGATGATATAATAACAGGCAAAGTAGAATTGGTACCCAAGAAAGCATACCTGAAGTGGGCTGGAAGCGGTTTCAGCTCCAGCTGTGGTGGTTCCTCTATTGATGGTTTTGCAGGTGGTGTAGCTCTCTTTTCTAACTCAAGGGGCTCGAACTCAGGCTCCCTCTTCAAGAATCCTTGGCCTTCAAGTGCCATGACCCACTTTGCCAATCCTTCACCATCCATCTCCTCTAAATTTGTCAAGCAAGCTCCCAATGGATCTTTGGCGTTCAGGGTCTCATCGTCTTCATACAGGATCACATCCACAACTTCCACTAGTGAGCAATTTGCATATTCACTAGGTCTCCTCATGGATTGTTGAATGTTGAATATCACTTCTTCATTGTTCAACCTCATTTTTAATTTCCCAGTTTCACAATCAATCAATGCTCTCCCAGTGGCTAAGAATGGCCTCCCCAGAATGATGGGTATCTCCTCATCTACCTGACAGTCCAGAATAACAAAGTCTGTAGGGAATACAAACTTTCCCACTTGTACCAGCACATCATCAAGAATCCGCGCCGGTCTTTTAACCGTGCGGTCAGCCAGTTGCAGCAGCATCGAAGTCGGTCTAGCTCTGCCAATGCCCAGTTTTGTATATATTGCCAAAGGCATCAAGTTTATGCTGGCTCTTAAGTCACACAATGCTTTTGCAAAAGCATAACTCCCAATAGTACACGAAATAGTGAAGCTACCTGGATCAGACATCTTTTGAGCCATGGGTCGTGTCACTACTGCGCTGCATGTCTGTGTCAGAGTTACTGTGGACAGGTCCTGAAAGTCAAATTTCTGTGACATCAGATCCTTCATCATCTTTGCATAGCCTGGCATTTCCCTCAAAGCATCCATCAGAGGGATATTCAATTGAATCTGACGAAGCATATCCATGAATTTCCTGTATTGATCTTCTTTCTTTTGTTTTGCCAGTCTTTGAGGGAGTTCACTGCTTGTTGGTTATTCTTTGTTGGAGTTTTGTGGCACAAGAGGTATCACTTGTTCTGCAACTTGTTCACTTTCTTTAGCTTTACCCTTATCAACCTGAGCCTGTTCAACCACCACTTCAGTGAGTTCTGCTGATTCATCTATCTCTACTAGAACTAGAGTGGCTGGTGTAGTCTCTCTTCTGGATTGAGCAACTTCTTGCTCCTTGTCTAAATCTCTCCCATTCCGGAGACTTACTGCCATCAGCTGATTCGGGTTTTGCTCCTTGGGGTTAATGTTCGTGTCAGCTGGCAATGTTCCCTGGGGGCGGTTATTTAAGGCCATGGACAGCTGCCCCAGTTGAGTTTCAATACCCTTAATTGCTGAGTCATGCGCTGCCAACTTTTCCTGCATCTTACCATTTGTTCCAATGAGCTGTTGCAGCGTACCCCTGATTTCTACCATGTTGCTGTCCTGTTGCTGATGAGGTGGCTGATACGTCAACTGTTGCTGGTGCTGCTGTTGATAACCCTGTTGTCTCTGATATGGCACCATTTGGCCTTGGGGTCGCATACTTCCAGGTTGTGGCATGTTCGGTCTGTACTGCTGGTTGGGTGCTGGTGCCCATTGTTGTCCTCGTTGCCTCTGACACCCAAAATTGTTGACGTAATTCATGTCTTCTCTTAACCCTTGGTTGTCACCTTCTCCACTCCATGAACACACATAAGACTGATTAATGCAAGATGTACACAGTCCTCCATTTGTTATGTCAACTATATGCACTTGCTTTGTACCCATCTCATCAATCTTCTTTGTTAGTATACTCATCTGAGTCATGAGTGTGGCTATGTTCTCTGCATGTGAATTATTTGGGTCAAGAGGAACTGAATGCACTATTGGTGACAGGGTCGTACCTCTCGTCATCCATCCCGAATTCTGGGCCATCTTGTCAAGAAGGATTTTACACTCTGTGAATGTCTTGCTCAGGAATGCACCCCCAGCTGAAGTATCTACATAGGCCTTTAAATTGTCTGCTAATCCCATGTAGAATCTCTGGCCGAGCACCTGGTCTGGAATACCATGGTGGGGACACTTTACTAGCATCCCTTTGAATCTTTCCCAAGTTTCCTGCAAGGTCTCAGTGGGTTGCTGCTTGAACTGCAATATCTCATCAATCTGTCTTGCAGTCTTGTTGGGAGGGTAAAACTTGTTTAGGAACTGCTTGACTAATTCCTCCCAAGCGGCAATGGAATTTATTGGGAGCGAATTTAGCCAAGTCTGAGCTTCCCCAGTCACCGAGAAGGGGAAAAGTAACAGCTTGATAGCTTCTGGGGTGACATTTGGCTGCCTTTGTGTCACACAAATTGACAGAAAATTTTTCAGGTGTTGTTGAGAGTCTTCAATGTGTGACCCGGAGAACAGTCCCTTATTCTGCAAAAGATGCAGCATGTTGCTGGTGATCTGGCATGTCTCTGTTTGTATTTGGGGCACAGCAATGGTGGTGGCCAGGTTGTCAGCTGTTGGCTGTGTCCAATCATAAAGTGCAGCTTCTGGTACAAGAGGTGCCACCACTACTTTGTTTGGCACATTGATGTTTTCCCTGTTGTTGTTGTCCATTTCAGTTGCGAGTTGGTGTGTTTGTTTTGTTGTTGATTGTTTGTTCTTCTTGTTGGCACGGTTTAGTGCCCTGAATGTTTTCTCGGGGTCTGAGAGTCCTTCAAGCAGTTCACCAGTCCTCGAAGAATTCTAGGCATACACCTGAATCACACAAGAGTTCAAATGTGAGAATTTCAATGAAAAATTATTTAACACTGTAGAAAATTGATCTAAACTAATAATTCTAGCACTACTTCTAAGTTGCAATAAACAACACCGTTAGCTCCCCGGCAACAACGACAAAATTTGATCACGCCCAACTATGCCTTATAAAAGACAAAACGGTCATTACAAATATAATCCGGTTTACAAGTCCGGGGTCGAATCCTCAGGGAACTAACCTATCTATTACAACTCTTAGCGATGCTAGTACAAGCTCAAACAATTTCCGGATGTAAGATTTTTATCAATAAACAGTGGGATTTGTTTAACTAATGTAAAAGGATATTAAAACTAACAATATTCTAAATTAAAGATAATTCAATGGTAAAAAGATCTAGGGTATTGATTCACCAATTGCTAGCTTAATTCTTAACTCTTTTGCTATAATCTCGCCGTAAAACTCTATGAGGATTGTGAGCTATGGGTTACCGCAATTATCTCTCGATCAACTACGATAATTTACTGGAGCATTCTCTCGAACTACTCTAGCTGATAATTTATGCAGCTTTGAATTATCCCACCAAAGTTTCGTTATCTCTAACCCCACTTTTAAATTCAAGTAATGAATCTCTTCAATTACCCAAAAGTGGTGTTGTTCAACAACAATCTAACCTAGTATTCTTTCTCAAGCAACACAAGACAATTAGACACGATTAATCGAGGGACCATTCAATTAATCACCATACAAAATATAGTTGAACAATCATATAATAACCGCGGCTCGATTATAACAAAATTGAGTCAAAACTTCATCTAACAATTGGTTCCATCAACCCTAGATTAAATGTTTAGCTACTCACGGGGAAAGAAGATAAAAACATAAAATAATTCATAGTTCACAAAATAATGATAACAAGACGAAGAATGAAAAACTCTAATGGTGTCTTGATCTTCTCACACTTATTCTTGCCTCCAGTTGAGTCTAAAAACAAGCTTAACCTTGACTTGGGCGAGTTTGTTGAGTTTATATAGGGTTAGGATAAGTTTCCCACGTTTTACACTTTAGCCCTTAAATTTCTTGGCTTCCTCCAGATCGACCGCGGTGGCGGGACAACGGCGGCGCGACCACGGTGATTTACGACCATTATGTTTTCTGCTTTCTTTCACCGCGTTCCAGCCGCGGTCCGACCGCGGTCGCGGTGGACTGTTGCCCAGTTTTTCTTCGCCTTTTCTTGCTCATTTTCATCCGGGCTCTTCTCGATTGGCCTTGTATCTTCATTTTTGACCCCAAAACACTCTATATTCTCCTCCTAACTCGGAGTAGTTCCTGCAAAGCATAAAAACCTCAATTAGAGTATTTTGTAATCATTTAGCACTTAAAACATCAATAAGGTATGGTTAATTTAGAGCATAAATAGCATCTACATCGCATAATATAGGCTACTATCAGCTATAAAAAATAATGGGTTAACTTGGGCTCTGCCCAAATTGACCCATGAGCTAAAATATTTGTAACCCAACCCATTAATCTCTGGGCGGGTTGGATGGGTTTGGGCTCATGGCACCCCTAATCCTCTATATACTTGTATGAGATCGATAGAAGATCAAGAAGGAGAAGGAGGTCCGGTTTATGTTGGTGACCTCTATTGGTGGCAAATGAGTGAGTTGGATCAATTTTTTTGCGTCAAACGCATCAAATCGATAATAATGGGTCATGATCCAATTTACCCTACATTTGTTTGGGTCAAGATTGGTCAAATAATTGGTCATAATCCAACCAACTCAACATTAATGGGTCATCACATGTGAAAGGAAGACAACTTTCTTTGGCTTTGAAATATCAAGCCAACTAAAGGAATAGTAAGGAAGATTTTATGTCAAATCTTTATTCCTTGGTTTCATAATGTAATATTTGACTTTTGCTATTAACATGATATCATTGATGATATCAATGAAGTAATCCTAAGCACTATAAATAGGTGTCTTGCTCTCAGCTGTTGGACACACCATGACACCAAAATAGATAGACTAAGCACTATAAATAGAATCGCATACTGTTTGAACATATATTGAGCAATAATGTGATATATGTTATTTCGAGATTAACATGTTGGC
The DNA here is from genome assembly GCF_001879085.1 of Nicotiana attenuata. NCBI lineage: Eukaryota > Viridiplantae > Streptophyta > Magnoliopsida > Solanales > Solanaceae > Nicotiana > Nicotiana attenuata. Next base: position 46,149 of record NW_017671309.1, on the reverse strand, counting down.
TCAATTCAACAAATAGGTCTTCTATGTGGCAATATTTTAAAGACTTTGTTGATAAATGTCATAATCAAAACCAAGTGGCATCTCTTATAGAAGCCATTAGAAAGATGGCAAAATGCCTTGGTAAAGTGGCAAATCCATCAGCCACTTTTTTTGCTATGCACAAGAAAGCTTCATGCAAATGAGACTATAAATAGCCATTACCAATCACTCCTTTTCATCATTAGCAATTAGCAAGACAAAGAATACTTTCTTCTTCCTTCCTTCTAATTTCATTATTCACCAGCTTCCCTTTTGTTGTCTTTCTTTTTAGTAGTTTAATTTCTCTTGTTCCCTTCTGTCAAATAGCTGGGTTTGTAATGTGATTTTGCTGATTCCTGTATCCTCTTAAATAGAGGTAGACTTGTTTAATCCTGGGAAGACATTTCATACTGCTGAAATAGTTTCTTAGGACAGTGCCTAGCACGACTCAAGTCAAACCGTGTATCCGCTTACAAAGAACATTAAAACAGTGTTACTATTGAAATTTTTGCTCTCATTTCCTACAATCTAAGAAACTATGGCAAATAAAACTGATGCTGAAAATACTACCGAAACCGCCAATATTGGCGCTACGTCCTCTGTTCCAGCCCCATTTGCACTTCCTTATGCCAGGCCATTTCCAGATGTGTCAAATATTGAAATTTTCACCAATGAAAATTTCAAGCATTGGCAAGAACGTATTTTCTCACTGCTTGATGTCCATGGTGTTACACATGCACTGTTGCATCCACAACCTAGTGCGGACGCTGATAATAAAATAGTGGAATCGTGGCAACATGCCAACAAGTTATGCCGTCATGCCATATTGCAAACTATTTCTAATGAACCGTTTGACGTGTATTGCACTTATAAATAAGCAAAAGCTATCTGGGAAGCCTTAATTAAAAAATTCACTACTGAAGATGCTACAAAATAAAAATTTGTAGTAGGAAAATTTTATCAGTGGCAGATGAGAGATGATAAAGAGATGAACGTACAAATCAACGAATTTCAAAAATTGTTAGAAAACTTGAAGGCTGAGGGGATGTCTTTACCAAAAAAGTTTGTTGCTGGAGTGCTAATTGAGAAGTTGCCTGACTCATGGAGTGACTATAAAAATATCTTAAAGCACAAATAGAAAAATTTCACTATTGAGGAAATTGTGACCCACATCCTAATTGAAGATTCCAACAGAAAAGAATCTACCAAAGCTAGGATGACAGCTCTTAAAGCAAACTTAGTGCGAAGCAACAACAACAACCGCAAAAGATATGAGAATAAGTCTCAAGGTTACAACTTACAAGCCTAAAGATCCTAACCATAAAAGAAAAAAAGGCTCTTGTTTTGTTTGTGGAAAACCAGGCCATCATGCCTCACAGTACTGGTATAGAGCAGGAAATGACAAAGGAAAAACTAATACTCCTAAGTCTAACTTAGCAGAAGGAGGTGATATTATTGCATTTCTCAAGTAAACATTGTAGTACATGAAAAAAAATGGGTGGTAGACTCTGGGGCTACTCGGCACATTTGTGCAAATCGAGAAGCATTTTCCTCTTATACTCCTGTAGAGGATGATAAAGAAGAGGATAACTTGGAGACTCAAGTACTACCAAAGTCTTGGGTAAGGGTAAAGTTCTCTTGAAACTCACTTCGGAAAAAACTTTAGACCTTGTTGATGTACTGCATGTTCCTACTATGAGGGCAAACTTGATCTCTATATCCTTGTTGGAAAGAGCCAGAGTGGAAGTGTCATTTGAATTTGATAATATCATAATGACCAAAAATAATGTGTTTGTGGGAAAGAGCTATTGTAACCAAGGACGTTTTGTACTTAATAATTCTTGATAGAATATAAAGGGCCGCCAAACTCTATAGAGAACCAGGTTCTCTATCAGGTCCAACAGTACACACATACACATCAGTAATTAAATGGCAAGAGGAATTTTACGTGGAAAATTCCCAGCTCAACGGAATTAAAAACCACGACCTACTCTTGTAGGATTTCAACTTAACCACTGAGCAACTTTCAGATTACAACCTATGCAACCTAGGAATTAAACTTTTAGTCCCTCACTAACTTGTAATACACCTATTACAAGCCACTTTGCAATGATTCTATTACAAAGACTTTAAAACTTGACTAACTCTAGCTTAAACATGCATGTTTAAGGTTTACAAAGATGTTCCTATAAAGTGCTTCTAAATAAGCTGGATAGGAATTACAATTTGAAGAACTATTACAAAGTTACAACTCAACTAAGGACACACAATAACTCGATGTGGGAACTGGTCCGTAGTTGCTTTATTCTTTGTTCTTGAGGCACTTGAAACATGCTAGCTGAATAGTCACGTGAGTGAGCTTGAGTAAGTTCTCTAAGTGTTCAAATGCTTTGTTTTACCTCCCTTGAATGCATATATACATGTGTGACATCACTTCCAATGATGCAACCAAGGTGGGTAAGAAGTCTTTTCTGGAAAGTTGACTGCAGCACTGTTCTGCACAGTAGCGTGTGCAGGCAACAACTTTCCAGCTACAGAGTTGACTTCGTACAGTCTCCTCGGGAACTGGTAAGGACCTGGTCCCTCAGCTGTTCCTTCCACTCTGAGGAGTTGAATCATATTCCACGCTGAGTCCCAACCTGGAATCTTGTGAACTTGAGGTCTTGTAAATGTGTAACAGGTTCCTTATCTGGTTCTGGATAGTAAGTTTGTCAGATTATCAAAACATAAAGTAAAGTACTTATAACCAAAGTATATGTAACCTATCAATTTCCCCCTTTTTGATGATGACAAACTTATAATTTAGAATCTTAGAAGGAGCCACAAAGGAACCAGATTGTGACCCAGAAGGACCTTAGGTTCCCCCTGAAACTATGCATTCCCCCTTTGTTAGTTCCCCCTGAATGAGGTTCCCCCCAATCTGTATCATCATCTTCCCTCTTTTAGCATCATAAAAAGGACAGAACAGGTTAGTAGCACAAAGAAGTCTAGCATAGTTAACTCATGCCACTTATTTGCTCACAACATGATAAAAGACAGAAGTAAAAGAGCAACAACATAGATAGCAAAAGGGAAACCACTTTCATTAACCAGAATTGGACTATTACAGGCGGGAGCAGAGTCATTATTTTTTATCCACAGTCTAGAACAAACAAAAACATATACCAAAAACTCATCAACAACAACTTAAAAAGATCGACACTGGAAACTGGACACTAAGGGGACATTCTTTAAGGGACACTGGAGGAAGGGGGCTTGGAAGAGGAAGCAAGAGTTTGGAGGACAAGATCCATGCGAGCATTCGCGGACAGTTGCTCATTGAGCGGTCTTTCTTTCAGGTCCTCCACCTGTTTCCTTAGATCAGTATTCTCCTAAGATAGGCGTGCAACCTTTGCGCTGTGAGAACCACTGGAACCAGGTACCTCTTGCAACTGACTGAGCTGATTCTCAAGAATCGCGTTCCTAGCCTTCAACTTTCGGATCTCCTCTGTGGCACTATTCTGAGCATTTATCAGTTGAGAGATTGTGGAAGTGCTTCCAACTCCTCCGACTTTGTCAATACACTCACACTCCTCCAGAGTAGTTTTTGAAAAAGATTGCTTTTTGGTGCCCACTTTGGCCTGACCCAGAGGAACTTTGAAAAACTCAAAGACCTTTGTGAGAAGGAACCCATAAGGCAGTCCAGGATTCCCGTCTTTGAGGTTCTCTACCTTCTGCGTATGCTCAATCATTATGGCAGGCAAATTGATGGAGGAGAAATTGTCCAAAGTCTCCATAAGGAATAGGTCAGCTTTGGATGCAACAGATGTTCTTTCAGCACGGGGAAACAATACTTTGTTAACCATCTCAAAGAGCAGCTGATAAACTGGAAGGAGTGCCTTCTTATGCACCTGTTCCCCATGCTGTACTGCCTTGTCCTTGACAATGTCATTTCTGAAGTTTGGTGTGCAAGCACCCTGAGCAGATGACACTCCTTCGGTAGGAACACCCAGAATTAACCCCAATAAGGTAGAGTCCATCACTATGTCCACCCTATTTACCAACATACAGATTTGATCACCATCTACTGTGAAGAGGCTGGTGTAGAAACTTCGCACCTCGTCCTCATACACTATAAGAGCCTCATTTGTAAACAAATTGGTCCACTGTTGAGCATCACAAATATCCACTAATTGTCTCATCCCAGCACTCTCTAGAATGTCAGAGGCAAATGTGCGGCCCCACAACACTTTCTGATTCCCCAGCTTCCTTTTCTCAGACCTCAAAGTTTCACTCACTTTTCCTTTCTTGACGGAACCAGGTTCCTTATCATCATCATCATAATCCCTCTTTCTTTTCACTGACTTGCCAGCAGACTTTTCCTTCTCCACTGACTTGCTCTGTCTATGTTCACCAGATTTTTTCGCTTCTTCCTCATCAGACTTGTCACCACGCTCATTCACTGTCTTGTCACCAGAACTTTTTGCCAACTTTTTACTGGAACCAGCAACAACACTCTTGGAAGAACTCTCAGCACCCTTAGAGGCGTGCCTTTCGGATTGAGAGAGAGAGTGCTTCTTCCTTGAAGACTTGCGGGTCAGGGAACTAGGTTCCTCTTTGGTTTCCTCATCCACATCCACTACAGGAACATCCTCTACTTGTACAACTTTTCCATCTTTGACCAACCTTCTCCTTCTTCTACTCCTTTTGCTTTTCTTGAGGGAAAACTCTAGAGCCTCCTTTTGCTGCAACCGTGTAGTAGGTCGCTTAGGAGGTGGCTCTGAAATTACCAATGGCTTAGCCCTAGCCTTGATACAACTCGCATAAACCAAATCATCTGCATCTTCTTCACTGTCAGGACTTGTCTTAAGCACCACCATATTCAAAGGCTCAGCATCAAAGTGGGGAGAGGGGGAAGGATCAATATTGACCTGGGAAGATGACTCCTGACATGGATCCTCCATGGAGGGATCAGGTTCATCATTTGGGACCCTAGTAGCATTATCTTGTACTGGTTGTTCAAATGGCACAATTGCTCCCTATTCTTCTATTTCTTCCCCCAAAGGCTTAGACCCTCCTGCACATTCCTCTATAATAACCCTTTTTGACGTAATGGAAAACATATTCTCTATTTCTTCCTTTTCTTGTGGTTCCATGGAGACTTCAATAGACGAAGGAGTGATGCCTTCAGAGTCATCACTTGTCCAGGTGATCTCAGTCTCTTCATGACTAGTCACCAGTTCTTCACTCAAATGCTCAGCCATGGATAGAGTAGAAGGTTCCTGAACGAGGTTCCCTAGTTCACCCTGTTCACTCTGTTTGACTGGTGAGACTGGGGGAGGACAGGCATCTTTAGACTTGCTTAGAGGATGAGTGAACACGGAAAGGGTAGGAAAGGGAGTGGAGGTGTGGAGGGGACTCTTCTTTAGGGTTTGGAGAGAGGTTCACCGCTGAATTTCTCACTGGTGAGGACTCAATCACAGTATTATCAGGCATACTAACGGTTGCTTGATTTTCAGACATGATGAGATTATTCTTGTGGAACAGTGGATTTGAGAGGAGAGAAGACATACAGGGGATTTTGAGTTTGGAAGAGAAAGGGTTGATTTAATTATGATGAGGGACTCGTTCTGAAACGGCGGCACTCTTTTGCTTGGGAGATGTATCGTTTAGAGAAAGGAGTGACATTTGGACTGTGACGTATTAGATGAAGAGACACGACTTTAAAGAGACTGTCACACTGATGATGATGATGTGGCATTGTTTTTTTGTTCATTTTAAATTGTGTATGAAAGAACAAAGAAACCACTAACCTGCGTTAGAGAACTAGGTTCCCTGATAGGTCTGGAAAGTGAGTTTTATCCCCTTATTCATCATGCACTGCAGCATCTGCTTCTGTAGTCATCATGCGTGTCTACCTGTTAACGATATAGAGGTGAGTTAGACTTAGCCAAAAAACACTTTAGCTAGATTTTACCTGACTATGACTTTCATAACAAATAATGAGGAACCAGGTTCTTAGTTGTATTTCATCATCCCCCAGTGCAAGGCAATCTTTCTTAGAATGCTTTCTTCCCAGGGCTTTTTGTGAAGATGTTTGCAACTTGATCTTCAGAAATCACTGTATTTGGCCCTCTTGAGTTAGACTCAAGTTCTTCCAATTTGTTGCTTGGTCCATAGCACTTTGTTGCTTGGTCCATAGTACTTGACCACAACAAGATGTTGATTATACATATTCTGCTTCAGCTGTTGAGAGTGCCATTGAATTCTGCTTCCTTGAGCCTTATGAGACAAGATGGGAACTCAGAGACTGTCCCAATTTAGGCTATCTTTTCCTATCCATTTACTTGGAGGACAATAGAGAACCAGTTTCTGTGTTCTTCTAGGATACCTCAAGATACTTACACCATCCTTCAGATGAAAATACCTTGGGTTTGACTAAGACCTTGCACAGAACTCAACTCTGACCATGATGTCTAGTCTACTTGTAGTGAGATACAGGAGTGATTCAATGATGTCTCTATGCAAAATCCCTCTTTCCAACAGCTTGTTTCTCAGCTTTTGTTGTTGTAGACGCGAGACCCTGGTTCCTTGCTGGACTCAATGGGCGTTCTCTACCTTGATCAGTATTTCTATTCTCTTTTGAGACGAGTATGTCAGGAAGATTCCTCCATCTCCCTTACGATCAAATTTTCAAGGCTTACCCTTCCCATTATTGAGAACATGACAGTTATACCCACATATCCTCAATTGAGTTAGCAGCTTTGGTCAAGATGTTTGCAAACCCTTCATCAATTAATATTGAGCGTGCCCAAATTTTCAAGAGTCCTTTTCTTCCTTTCAACAACTCCATCTGAGGTGGTGTTCTTTGAGCTAAGTGGTTGAGTAGTTCTTCTTTCAACATAGCATTCTTCCACTTATGGCATTATCAAAACCTGTTCTATGATTTAGTCTGATACAAGCCACGCTTGTTTTTATTGGTACCTGGATCTTCTTGACAAAGACCACAGTTTCTTGAAAGATCTCATCCTTGGTTTTGAAGTGTTGTCTGCCCCTTTTTGGGCTTGAGAGAAGATCTGTCATGCTTTTCTTTTGCACATGCATTGCACACTTCATGTTACTTGTTACTTAACTTGATCAGATCACGAACCGATTTTTCAGATCCAGTTTGTTTAGAGATAGACAACGTGCAATGCTCCACACTTTTGTCCCATGATTCAGTATTGTTTTCAACAACTTCCAACCAACTTATGTCACCACTATGCAAAAGCTCAATCACAGCAACATATGTACTCTTGTGTCTTTTGTCTGCAGCAACACCTCACCAATCACAAAATTTGAGATTGTGGATATCCTGGACAAGCATTCCACCTTATTTCCCTTGATACAAATTTTCCAACTCCTAGAGCATACCCCCTTTTTTTTAAAACCATTTTCGAAAGGGTACACTCTCTCCTTGTAGGGCTTTTTAGTGAAGGAAGATTGTTTGTATTTCCAGCCCTGTCCTTTAAGCAGCCACTGTTCATGTGTTATTATTGGCTGCTTTCCTTCACTGCTCCATGAACACGGAAATCAAGGGTTAGATTTAGGAACCCAAACAAGTTTGGGTCCCTTGTTAAGAGAAAAATGATGATGAAGTGCTCTCTTAGTCCAAGCAGGCAGAATGCGTTTCCTATTTGATGGCTTCCCATTTGACGGACCTTGTCCTCTTGCAGTAGTTGCTCTCTCAACAAAGACTTTATTTCTCTGATGAGACTGAACCCTGGCAATGCAATTTTCCTTGAGGTGGCCATTGTTGCCACAGTGGGTATATAGCCAATTGTCAGGTACAGTAACATACTTGCTATGAGGGTTGTAGGAAATCTTTTCCCTTTGAAACTCAATCCCTTGCCTGTTTCCTCCAGAGTTAGTGTACATGGCAGTGATAGCTCCGAGGACCAGGTCCACTTAAGAGATTTCTCAAGATCACTCTTTACTTTCCCTAGTTCTTCCTGAAGTTGTTTGTTTTTCTCAAGTTCAGCACGCAGAGTAGTCTTTACCAAGTTTAACTCATTTTCAAGCTTAATGGATGCTTCACTTGCAACTTCCTTTCCCTTTTCAGAGTTTCCAGGCCTATTTGCGATTTTAAAATTCTCAATTGTTTCTTTCAAGTATACTACCACCACTACTAGATCATCTCTTTCTTGCTCAATGATAGAAACTCTCTCAGTCAAGGTTTCCTTTTCTTTTCTTGCACACTCAATGGTTTCTTTTAAGTCCACCACAACCACCATTAAATCATCTCGTTCATGTTCTATGCTAGCAATTTTCTCTTCTAAGCATTCTTTTCTCTTTTCAGGTTCTCTATTGTTTCCTTCAAATCAACTACAACGAATACTAAGTCATCTTTGGTTTGTTCAGCTTCCCCTAGTTCCATAGTTAAAGCATCTTTATCATTGATAAGACTATGCTAAGCATCAATTAGCACATTTGCTAATGACATGAGCTTTTTGGGAGAGTAAGATTTCAGATTTCTCTGAACATCCAGAAAGTTTACCTCATCGCCGTCATCATCTTCATCGTCATCAGATTGAGCCATTAGAGCAAAGATTGAATCATACTCAGTTGTTTCATTTTCCACAGCCATTATTGAACTGCCACCATGTTCGTCGTCTTCTTCAGATTCGCTGGAGGAGTATCCCCATGCAGCAAGAGCTTGCTTTATAATGTTGTCAGCATCATTCTTTCTCTTGAAGCGTTTGTCAGGAACTTGGTTCCTCTTTGCTGCTGTGTCAAAGTTGTTATTATACTGTTCTTGCTTTAGGAAGGGGAAATCCTTGATGAAGTGTCCTGGCTTGCCACATTTATGACAGAGGTCATAATTTCTAGGCTTGCTAGAGCTTCCCCTTTTTGGAATGCCTCCATTCCTGCGAACCATCTTCTGGAACCTTTTTGTCATGTAAGCCATGTCCCCGTTTTCACCACTTGAGTCATTGTTGTCCGTCTTGAGGACCAGGTTCTTCTCGCTTTTGGGCTCGCTTCTTTCATTGTCCTTTTTCTTCTTCATTTCATAGGTTTTCAAGTTTCCAACGAGTTCATCCATGGTCAGTGTCTGCAAGTCCTTAGCCTCTGTAATGGCGTTAACGTTGCTTTCCCAATAACTGGGCAGTACACTAACAATTTTTCTAACAAGATTGTTTTTTGGAAAACTTTCACCAAGAGAGTGAAACTCATTGATGATGGAGGTGAATCGAGTATGCATATCTTGGATGGATTCATCATCTTTCATTCTGAAGAGCGCATATTCTGTTGTGAGCATATCAATCTTGGATTGTTTCACCTGAGTTGTTCCCTCGTGAGCTGTCTGAAGAGGCTCCCATTTGCTGATTGATAAGCTGATATCCTGTTATATTCATCAGGGCCAATACCACACACAAGAATTTTCTTTGCTCGAAAATTCTTTTCTATGGCTTTTCTATCAGCGTCATTGAATTCTTTCCTCGTCTTGGGAATGGCTACAACTGGATCACCAAGGTTATTTGTAGGGACAAAAGGCCTGTCACATATTACATCCCATAACTCAGAGTCTTCAACCATGATGAAGTCATGCATCCTAGTTTTCTACCACCTATAGTATTGACCATTGAACCTAGGAGCTCTGTACGTGGACTGGCCTTCTTCGAAGTTTGGAGGAGCAACCATGAAGATCCTTTCTAGATGTTAACCTGATAGAAAGAACCTGCTCTGGTACCAAATGATAGAATATAAGGTTCCACCAAACTTTATAGAGAACCAGGTTCTCTATCATGTCCAACATTACACATACACAATAGTAATTAAATGGTAAGAGGAGTTTTACGTGGAAAATTGCCAGCTCAACGGGATTAAAAACCACGACCTACCCTTGTAGGATTTCAACTTCACTACTGAGCAACTTTCAGATTACAACCTATGCAACCTAAAAATTAAACTCTTAATCCCTCACTAACTTGTAATACACCTATTACAAGCCACTTTGCAATGACTCTATTACAAAGACTTTAAAACTTGACTAACTCTAGCCAAGACTTAAACACGCATGTTTAAGGTTTACAAAGATATTCCTATAAAGTGCTTCTAAATAAGCTGGATAGGAATTACAATTTGAAGAACTATTATAAAGTTACAACTCAACTAAGGACACACAATAACTCGATGTGGGAACTTGTCCGTAGTTGCTTTGTTCTTTGTTCTTGAGGCACTTGAAACTTGCTAGCTGAGTAGTCACGTGAGTGAGCTTGAATAAGTTCTCTAAGTGTTCAAGTGCTTTGTTTTACCTCCCTAGAATGCATATATACATGTGTGACATCACTTCCAATGATGCAAGCAAGGTGGGTAAGAAGTCTTCTCTGGAAAGTTGACTGCAGCACTGTTCTGCACAGTAGCGTGTGCAGGCAGCAACTTTCCAGCTGCAGAGTTGACTTCGTATAGTCTCCTTGGGAACTGGTAGGGACCTGGTCCCTCAGTCGTTCCTTCCACTCTGAGGAGTTAAATCATATTCCACTCTGAGTCCCAACCTAGAATCTTATGTACTTGAAGTCTTGTAAATGTGTAACGGGTTCCTTATCTGGTTCTGGATAGTAAGTTTGTTAGATCATCAAAACATAAAGTAAAGTACTTATAACCAAAGTACATGTAATCTATCAATTCTGATGTTATCAATGGAAATGCATCTGCTTCTGCTTATATGGTTGAGTTTATTTTTTATGGCATGCTAGACTAGGACATGTTAATGTCGCGTATTTAAAGAAAATATAGTCACTAGGCTTAATATCTAGTTTAGACTCAAACAATATAGACAAGTGTGAAATATATGCTGAAGCTAAAAGTATCAGAAAGACTTGTTTTTCTGTAAATAGAGAAACTGAATTATTATCCTTGATTCACACTGACTTAGGCGATTTAAAACAAACCATGACTAGAGGTGGTAAAAGGTATTATCTGACATTTATTGATGATTTTTCTAGATATACTAAGTTGTATTTGCTTAGAAATAAAGATGATGCCTTTAATGCTTTTATTTCTTATAAAACTGAGGTTGAAAATCAACTTAGTAGAAAAATCAAGAGAATTAGATCTGATAGAGGTGGAGAATATTTATCTTTGAATGATTTTTTTGAAAAAGAAGGAATAATTCATAACTCCGCCTTATTCACCCGAGTCAAATGGAGTAGCTGAAAGAAAAAATAGAACATTGAAAGAGATTATGAACTCTATGTTAGTTAGTTCTAATGCTCCTAATAATTTGTGGGGTGAAGCTATATTATCTGCCTGTCACTTACAAAATAGAATACCACATAGAAGAACTGGCAAAACTCCTTATGAATTATGCAAGGGTTATAAACCTAACTTGAAATTTTAAAAGTGTGGAGTGCCTTGCTAAAGTTCTTTTGTGATAGGTTTTCAATGTCTTTGCCTTATGTTTTGATGATCTAACAAACTTAATGTCAAGGGCCAGATGGGGAACCTGACTCACTTGGACTACACTGCATTTAACGGATTCCAGCTAAATGTGAACTGCTACAGCTTTAGGAGCTAGGAAACTAAACAAGGAACTGATACCCTTGTGGTTCCCTCATAGCAGTACAAAGTCAATTGGACATAGCTGGAAATGAAGTGACTGCCTGCACTGTTTCTGCCGCACTGGAATGTTTCCAGCGCCCACTCATTACCTGACCAACTAAAGTACTCACATCATTTCAAGTGATGTGATCAGGGTGTACCAACATGAGTTTAAATTGAAACATTACTTGAATGTTTCAGTTTCTCGTTCAAGCTTTTCGAAAAACAAGAAATCAATCTTCACGAGCTTGAAGAACAAAGTTGAACGCAACTAAGGACCAGTTCCTAAAGTTAGCATGTTGTTGTCCTTAGTTGAGTTGTAACTTTGTGATTGTACTTATTGTATCTCCTAAATTGCTTAGCTAGAAGCATTGATTAGGAAATCTTCTTGTAAAATTCGTAAACTCTTTTGAGTTTATGTTGTGACTAGGTTTAGTCATAAGCAAAAGCCTTTGTAACTGTAGAGTGACAAAGTGGCTTGTGGTGAGAGCATCACAAGTTAGTAAAAGTCTTTATAACTAGGGAGTCACAAAGTGGCTTGTGGTAAGAGTACCACAAGTTAGTTGAGTTAAATTCTTTGTGATGGAGTCATTACAAAGTGGCTTGTAATAGGTTTTTACAAGTTAGTGAAGTTGAAAGCCTACTGGTGTAGGTCGTGGTTTTTGGTCCCCTTGTGTGGGATTTTTCCACGTAAAATCTCGTGTCTCATTTACTTATAGTTATTAGCATTCTCAGCAGAATCTCGTAGTGGACCAGGTACTCTACTGTTTGGTGGACTCATACAAACTAACAATTGGTATCAGAGCTGGTTCCTCCTATCAGGCTAACACCTAGGAAGGTTCCTCATGGCTACTCCACTAAATTTTGAAGAAGGTCAATCTACATACCGACCACCCAGGTTCAATGGACAATACTATGGGTGGTGGAAAACAAGAATGCATGATTTTATCATGGCTGAGGATTCTGAGTTATGGGATATTATATGCGATGGTCCTTATGTTCCAACAAAGGTACTGGAAGAACTTCCATTTTCAATGGCAAAAACCAGTAAAGAATACACTGACACAGACAAGAAAGCTGTGGAGAAGAATTTTCGTGCCAAGAAAATTCTAGTATGTGGAATAGGACCTAAATAATACAATAGAATCTTCGTCTGTGACACTGCCAAGGAGATATGGGAAGCTTTGCAAACAGCTCATGAGGGAACCACACAAGTAAAACAGTCTAAGGTCGATATGCTCACTACCGAGTATGAACTCTTCAAAATGAAGGACGATGAATCCATTCAAGATATGCACACAAGATTCACTTCCATCATAAATGAGTTACACTCACTTGGTGAAATCATTCCTAGAAACAAGCTAGTGAGGAAAATCCTCAGCATTCTGCCTAGCGCTTGGGAAAGCAAAGTGAATGCTATTACTGAATCAAAGGACTTACAGGAGCTGACCATAGAAGAGCTGATCGGAAATTTGAAGACCTACGAGATGAAGAGGAAGATAGACAGTGAAAGAAGAGAACCAAAGAAGGAAAAGAACCCGGCACTTAAAGCTGACAACAATGACTTAAGTTATGAAGACAGTGACATGGCTTACTTAACCAAAAGATTTCAGAAGATGGTCAGAAGAAATGGAGAATTGCTAAAAATGGACAGCTCTAACAAACCAAAAAACTATGATCTTTGTCATAAGTGTGGGAAGCCTGGACACTTCATGAAAGACTGTCCTCTCTTGAAGCAAGAATTCTCCAAGAACAACCATGAGAAAACAACTAAGACGAACCAGGTTCCTTTCAAGGATTTCAAGAGAAAAAGATCTGCTGACAAAATGATAAAACAGGCTCTTGCAGCATGCGGGGATTCCTCTAGTGAGTCTGAAGATGAACCTGATGCTGGTGATAGTTCCATGATGGCAGTTGAAGGCGAGGAAATTGAATATGACTCAATTTTTGCTTTGATGGACCAATCAGATGATGATGAAGACGATGGCAACAAAGAGGGAACAGTGAAAGGAAGCGGTCAACAATGGTTCATGGACAGTGGGTGTTCAAAGCAAATGACTGGGAACACCATGGACTTTCTTTCACTAAAAGCCCTGCAAGGAGGGAGTGTATCCTTTGGCAATGGGAAAAAGGGGTACATTCTTGGAGTTGGAAAAGTCGGGAAGTCACTCACTCATTCTATTAAAAATGTGTACTATGTCAATGGCCTTAAGTATAGTCTCTTGAGTGTCTCTCAAATCTGTGATAAAGGAAACAAGGTGGAATTCTTGTCCAAAATATGTACAGTCACTGATCTGGTAACTGGTGATGTAGTACTTGTGGACAAAAGATAAAAGAACATCTATGTTGCTGATTTCGAGTCCTTACAGAGTGGTGATCTGAGTTGTATGAAAACTGTTGATGAAGATGCTGAACTATGGCACAGAAGACTGGGCCACGCAAGTTTTTCTCTTCTGAACAAACTAATTCAGAAGGACCTGGTCCATGGTCTGTCTATGACAAAATTCAAGATGCAAAAGGTCTGTGATGCCTGTGCTAGAGGAAAACATGTGAAGTCCTCCTTTAAGTCTAAAAAGAGATGTGACCACCTCAAAGCCACTAGAGCTTCTGCATATGTGATGGGTTTTCAATGTCTTTGCCTTGTGCTTCTTATGTTTTGATGATCTAACAAACTTATTGTAAAGAACCAGATAGAGAACCTGACCCACGTGGTATACATTTCAAATGAATAATGTCCAGTCTGATCTCCAGCAAGTGAATGAACAACCACAAGGAGGAACACAACAGGGACCTGGTGATCTGGTCCCTTAGGCTTCTCCGACAGAAGTACAAGTTAGTGACTGTTCGCAACCATTATAAATAGGAACACAACAGGGACCTGGTCCCTTAAGGTTCTCTGGCAGAAGTACAAGTCAACTGTACAGCTGGAACGTAAAAACAGAAAGTGGCTATCTCGCAACTATTACAAAAGAGGAACACAACTGGGACCTGGTCCCTTAGTGTTCTCTGACAGAAGTACACGTCAACTATACAGCTGGAACGCAATTGCACAGAAATAACTGTGCAGCAGTCACTTCTCATTGAGAAGAAGCGTGTACCAAGAATTGACATCACTATCCATTGTGATGTCTTTTGTGATATAACAACCTGGTGCAAGGCACAACATTTCACTTGTGCATTCAGTGATATTCTCTCAAGCATAACAGTGTTCATTCGGCATTGAAGTCACTAGTGTGTCAAGAACAAGAAGACAACTCCACTAAGGATCAGTTTCGTAATGAGTTTATGTATATCCGTAGTTGAGTTGTAATCTTGTTATCTATTCTTTATTGTATTTCCTATTTTGCTTTCTCAGAAGCTTTGTCTTAGGAAAACTAAAAATCCGTAAACTTCCAAGTTTATGTTGTGACTAGGATTAGTCATAAGTCTAAAGCCTTTGTAACTAGGAGAGTTATAAAGTGGCTTGTGGTAAGAGCATCATAAATTAGTTGTAGTCTTTATAATAGGGTTATTACAAAGTGGCTTGTAATAGTGAGATTGCAAGTTAGTGAAGTTAAAAGCCTACAAGTGTAGGTCGTGGTTTTTTTATCCCCTTGTGTGGGATTTTTCCACGTAGAAATCCCTTATCTTCTTTACTTACAGTTTTATTAGCATTCTCAGCTTAACCTCATATAGGACCAGGTACTCTACTGTTTGGTGGACTCATACAAACTAACAATTGGTATCAGAGCGGGTTCCTCCTATCAGGTTAACACCTAGGAAGGATCCTCATGGCTGCTCCACCAAATTTTGAAGAAGGTCAATCTACATACCGACCGCCCAGGTTCAATGGACAATACTATGGGTGGTGGAAAACAAGAATGCATGATTTTATCATGGTTGAGGATTCCAAGTTATGGGATATCATTTGTGATGGTCCACATGTTCCTATGAAGAATCTTGAAGAAACTGGACCAATGGTGCCGAAAGACAGAAAGGAGTATAGTGATATTGATAGAAAAGCTGTAGAAAAGAACTATCGCGCTAAGAAAAGCCTGGTATGTGGTATGGGACCCAATGAGTACAACAGAGTCTCAGCTTGTGATACTGCCAAAGAAATATGGGAAGCGTTGCAAACCGCACACGAAGGAACCTCTCAGGTTAAACAATCCAAGATTGACATGCTCACCACAGAGTATGAGCTCTTCAGGAGAAGGATGATGAGTCTATATAGGATATGCACACCAGATTCACATCCATCATAAATAAGTTTCATTCGCTTGGAGATGTCATTCCCAGAAACAAGCTGGTAAGAAAAATTCTCAGTGTCCTACCCGGTTCTTGGGAAAGTAAGGTAAATGCCATCACTGAAGCTAAAGACCTACAAACTCTAACCATGGATGAGCTGATTGGCAATGTGAAGACATACGAGATGAAAAGAAAGAAAGACAGTGAAAGAAGAGAGCCAAAGAAGGAAAAGAACCTGGTACTCAAGGCTGAAAGCAGTGACTCGAGTGAAGAAGATAGTGATATGGCCTATCTTACTAAAATATTTCAAAAGATGGTTCGAAGGAATGGTGGTATACCAAAGAGGGGCAGTTCTAGTAAAGCAAGGAGCAATGATCTCTGTCACAGGTGTGGAAAGGCAGGTCATTTCATCAAAGACTGTCCACTTGCAAAACAGGAGCAATACAGACAAAACCCTGACAAAGCAGGAAAAAGGAACCTGGTTCCAGACACACGATTCAATCGAAAAAGTGCAGCTGACAATATTGTGAAACAGGCTCTTGCTGCTTGGGGAGACTCCTCCAGTGAATCAGAAAGGGAACCAAATGCAGAAAACAGTTCCATGATGGCAGTGGAAACTGAAGCAACGAAGTATGATTCACTGTTCGCGCTAATGGCTCAGTCTTATGATAATGAAGAAGATGAAGATAATAAGGTAAATTTCAGGGATATTCAGAGAAATTTGAAATCCTACTCTTCTAAGAAGCTAAGGTCATTAGCAAATGTTCTAATTGATGCTTATTATTGCCTTGATAATGATAAGGAGATCTTGACCATAGAACTAGGAGAACCCGAACAATCTAGAGATGATCTGGTAGTCTGTGTAGTGGACCTAAATGAAACCATAGTCAATCTTGAAAAAGAAAAAGAAGCCTTGAATGAAAGAATAACTAGTGTGAAAAATGAGAGAGATGACCTGATGGTAGTAGTTGTTGACTTGAAAGAAACAATAGAATGTCTTAGCAATGAAAAACATTGCCTAGAAGAAAATATTGCAACTACTGAGCAAGAGAGGAATGACCTTTTAGTGATAATTACTGATCTAGAGGAAACCATTGAGGGACTCAATAGAGAACATAGGAATGTGAGCCTTGGGAAAGGGAAGGAAGTATCTAGTGAGACACACATCAAGCTTGAAAAAGAATTAACTGATGTGAGAACTAGTCTATGTGGTGAACTTTAGAAGAATCGGCAACTTCAAGCTGAATTGGAGAAAGTAAGAATTGATCTTGAGAAATCTCTGAAGTGGACCTGGTCCTCACATGTTGTCACTGCCATGTATCTTAACAATAGTGGAAATAGGCAGGGCATCGGGTTCCAAAGGGAGAAAACTCCTTACAACCCTCACAGCAAGTACGTCACTATGCCTGATAACTGGCTGTGTACCCACTGTGGGAACAATGGGCATTTTAAAGAAAATTGCCAGGCCAGGGTTCAATCTGTTCAGAAAAACAAAGTGTTTACTAACAAAGTGACTACTAACAAGGGACCAGGTACCGCTCGCAAGAAACGAATGTTGCCTGCATGGACTAGAAAAGCCCTTATCTATCCCTTTTACCATAACAAGGGACCCAAACTAGTTTGGGTTCCTAAATCTAACCCATGATTTGCGTATGCAGGGAACAGTGAGAGGAAGCGTACTGCAATAGACCATGAATAGAGGATGCTCAAAGCACCTTGGATTTCTTCTCACTGAAAGCCCTGCAGATAGGGAATGTATTCTCCTTAAAAAAGGGAGGTACATTCTCGGCGTTTGAAAAGTTGGAAAGCTTCTTTGACACTCAGTTGAGAAAGTGTTCTATGTGGGTGGCCTGAAGAACAGTCTCCTGAGTGTTTGTCAAATCTGTGATAAAGGTAACAAAGTAGAGCATTTATCAAAAGTGTGCACAGTTACCAATCTGGTAACTGGCCAAGTGGTCTTAGCGGCCAAAGGAAACAAGAACATCTACTTTGCTGACTATGAATCTCCATAAGGTGGTGATATGAGATTCTTGAAATTCGTTGATGATGTAGAACTTTGGCATGAAAGATTGGTGCATGCAAGCTTGTTACCTCCGAATAAATTGATTCAGAAGGACCTAGTCCGTGGTCTGCCAAACTCAAGATTTATCTGGACATTGGGTCACAGAACAAAGGAGGAGACTTTAGAGGTATTAATGGTCCTTGTCACGAAGAGTCAAGTGAAGATCAAATTGAAGGGAGAATGGATCAGATCTGACCACGGGACAGAGTTCAACAATGCCAAAATGTTTGAGGAAAAACAACAAACACATGCATGCTACCTAGCGAACAGGTGTATGGTCAGGTCCCTCTTGGACAAAGCCCACTATGAGCTGCAAAATGGAAGAAAATCAAAAGCAACTCATCTGAGGACCTTTTTTTGAACAAAATGCCATGTTCTCAACAGTGGGAAGGACCAGCTTGAGAAGTTTTGATGCAAAAAGGTGATAAAGGAATCCTTCTGGGATACTCCCTACAAAGCAAAGGCCACAAAGTGTACAACAAAAAGGGCACACTAGGTAACGGGAGCGTTCATGCGCTATTCAATGAGATACCTCCTCTAACAAAGGAGGAAACAGTGATGATCAATAAAATGAACCATCTCTGGACCCTGGGAAATATCTGAGGTTTCAATTGGGAAGGCTGATATGATGTGTAAGATGAAGGAGAAAGGTGAAGGACAATGCAACATCCTCTTCCACTTCTCACAAAGAACCTGGCATTGAAATTGCGACCACTGAAGCTGAAGAAAGAATAAAGTATAGTGCAAGACACTCCACAAGTAACAGAACAAGGAGTGCAGGGTAATCCAACTAACC